>NW_014577284.1:240349-250119 GCF_000485595.1 Priapulus caudatus | reverse complement strand
CCTAGTAGTCATATCCTAAGTGCCTAGTAGTCATATCATATCGCACCTATCTGCCGGGTGCGTAAATTATTGAGCGTTTGATGATGTCGTGTGTGGCGCTCGCATCGCGTGCGGCGGTGTGATTGCGGGCGGTATATAGCAACAATTAACCTTCGCTAGGCATCACGCTGGCTCCTGACATGTCGAACGCGCGCAGACGCCTCTGTCCGCGCAGGAATCTCGCGAGAGAGCGGAACAGACGATCGCGCACCGAGTCGTACTTCCAGAAGCGGTCCATCTCCAGATGCGGCATGACGAACTCCGCCAGCTGCGCCTTGCCGTAGAGCCGCGAAAGCAGTGACGTCATCGTTTTCTGCGCTCGCCGGCAGCCGATGTACGTCGGGTGGTTGAGGATGACGTAGAGCTGCTTGAGGCACGGTCCGAGACTTCTGGCGAAGGCGATGGCGCGCGCGTCCTCGCCCGTGTGGCCGCGACTGATGTCGAAACAGCGCGTGCGCCACAGACTCGGGTAACGAAATATCTGCCGCCATTTTTGGCAGACAAGCGAGGCCGATAGCCGGTCGCTGTCCGACAGGCGGGAGAACACCTGCACGAGCACGATATTAGGCACCTGCTCCCACGACGCTTCCATTCCGCTCGTTACCTTCTACTCTGCGCCAAAGTTCTCATAACGAAATAAAGATTCAAGAAACCAAGACAAGTCGGTCGCTTAGCAACCGTTGCCCTGCATAACTGCATTGTTCATTGTGTTAGTCTACACGCGATAATAATGTGTAAAACCTGTGCGGTCTTTTTTACACTTTGCAATAACGAATGCATGATGAAAATTTGTAGTGTGCAGTTTTAAATAAATCATACTCATAACCTCATAAAACATTCCCCATGCAGAATCTAGCGAAATAACGCAGGAGATGGATTAGGATGGATGGATGGATGGATGGATGGATGGATGGATTGGTTGGAGGAGGTTGATTAATTATGTTTTGATTTAGTTAAAAGGTTTTTATCATAGATTCATAACACATTAAATCCGTCTGTGCCTTTGTGGTATACAAAGCAGTTGCTACATAAATAAATAAATATAAATAAATATATATATGTATATATATATATGTATATATATATATGTATATATATATATATATATATGTATATATATATATATATTATAAAAATCTTACCCCGAAATTTCGGTAGATGGTTAAACAACTCTTTAGCTATTTGCATGCAAGGGATAAACAATCGGATGTGTGCGTTGTAAATTTTCAAAGAGAACACTGGAACTATTTGTAATTTGAGTATAAATAATTAGCAGTAGTTACCAACACTAGATGCCTCTTTTCCATATTTTAATGTTTTGCAAGTGATACTTAGGATGATCTTCGAGCTTTGAAGCCATTATTGTGTGATAACGCGGCGGGATGCGCATGTGTACCTACCTACACATTGCATGCGCCAGAATGCACACATAGTAGACGATGAAGGATGACAGCGGAGGCACCGTCCTCTAGTGAAAGGTATAGTGTTGCTTTGCCGTTACGCAACTATTGACCACATACATACACCTGATTCAAGCAAACACGCATGCACGCACGCACGCACGCACACACACACACACACGCACGCACCCACGCACGCACGCACGCACGCACATGGGAAATGTGTCAAATAAAACACGTGCATCCAAACAAATAGCACGAATATGGTAGCAGGACGACTACAAAGCGCCACCTACAGGTAAGCGAGGCGAGGCTTTGTATTTGCCACACAATACCGAACCGACCAAAATACAGCCGACGACGAATATTATCAGAAACAAATGCAGGATGTGTCACAAAAGAGTTTATTGCATATTCTTATAAAAACCTCCGTAACATTACATGGTACGCATGACAAACAGAGAACACATATGAGCGCTTTGCTATAAATAATTAAATGACTATCACACTAGTAGCACTGATGCGAATAAAAATATCAACCATCGAGAAGATAACTACACGTACAGGCCCTTTCAATACAATTTACGCGCAGGACGAAAATAGCAGGTGAAGTCAACAAACGAATTGACTCTAAAACGCAATGAGATTTTTGATAGGCGAACAAAATGCATTCACACTGTTTACACAAAGTGTCACTGGACCTCTCATATGCCAATCTGATTTTGGCGAGGATATTTTAGCCGAGTGGAACGATCTCAACGTAACAACAAATCGGTAAACGTCAAGATGAACAAGGCCTGACGAGTTGACTCGCCGTCTCAATTGAGCTCGAAGTACACAAATGCAAACAGCTAGATGGCATTAATTGCACACACAGCAACATTTAAATAAGCAACATGGACAAAAAGAAAAGAAAAGAAGCGTCGACTGGGTTGTGAGCGTGCAAAACTCGTTTGCGTAAAATATAGCGTGCCATGCGTACGAAACGTAGTGGAGGCATTTCCATCCCAGTTGTGAAGACAATTAATTAAATGCAAAATAAAACAAACAAAGAAGACGTCACTTGTTGGAAGGTTAGACTAGGTCTATCGTGAATTCACACCACAACATATTTACTACGCTGGTTAAATCTTAGGGCGTAAAACTCGTTAGCAAAAACTATGTGCACATGATTGCTAATTGATCAACGAGTAAGACTCTGTATAAGCAAGTAGTCATGCATCCCCCAAAACGTACTGACCGTGTGACGTAAGAATGGCTTGATAAAACATCATACGAACACTAGCTCCCATGATTTGCAAAAAATATCGGATTAAATTATGCTGTTCAATACGTATACATACGTAGAATTTCTCATAGACCTCCTGTCAACAGGGCATATGGAAGATAGCCATTCTTTTTAATTCACTGAATGGATACTTGCTATTACTTAATAGAGACACAGTAAACTTACACAGGTACACGCATACACTGTATCATAATTTCAATGACAAACAATCCGATTTCACATGTCACATTTTCATACGCACGAGTTTAATTGGCATCAGCACTGACAGCACCAACGTAGCGGTACAACATGAATCATGTATACCAGAGACAATCGTTCCCACGTACCGATCACAATTGTGCATGACGACACACCTCCTCCTGGGAGTTGCCAAAAAACAACAACAGTGTCAACATCGTAAAATAGCAGCACAACAAAACAGTATCGTTAATTTAACAACATACTTTTATCACTAAAAACTAGATGGTGCACTTATTATGACCTAGAACATGACGGCATCAGTGTTGCGGTGTTGGTACTGATGCGGTGCAAGCTTGTAGCCATGGACATCCTGCCAGATGCCTCACTAGTGACTAGGCATCCAAGATTATGACTCTAGACACGTAACAGCTTCAACATCACGGCGTGGCTGTGACGTTATGTGATGCTAGAAGTCTGGGTCTGTTGTCAGAAACAAAATTACTCTTAAAACATATTAGTCTTACAATAAACTTTTCCTCGCTGATCGAACAACTGTACACTGGCGCCCACAGATCGTAAGAAAGTAGAAGCACAGAAGGATAAAATCCTCAGTGCTAATAAAAAGCAACCGCCGTAGGCGCGCTGCATGCTAAGGGGGTCTGGGGGCATGCCCCCCCCCCTGAAAATTTTTGAATGGTAGACGTCTGGAGATGCAATCTGTTGAATCTTTCGAGAGAGATTTAGGAACAAAATGTAAGAACAAAATTGTTTAACCCAAAATTTACTGGAAGCACTGTGCTTCCAGTGCTTCTATCTGCGGGCGCCACTGCAACTCGACACTGTCCGTGAGACACTCAACCTTACCGTGTTTCTGTCAATGGTATATGAGAAAAAGTTAATGTTAAGACTAATGTTGAGACTAATTTTGTTTCTGACAACGGGCTCCTGGGCTCCTTCTCCCCAACTGGCATGTCAGTCATGCCAGCATCAATGATTGTCTGGAACATTTAGCATCCACATTCTGGCGTGGCTCAGAGGCGGCCCAAAGCTGGAGCCATATAGGCTTCGTTTTCCCAGCTGCCTTCCGACTCGACACTGGCTTCAGTGCTTCAGTGATTGTCTGTATATCAGCAGCATCGTGCGATGCAATGCGAAGCTGCCGGTATTTAGGGCTTCTTCATCTCAGAAGTCTCACAATTTATTCCAGACTCCTCACATGATTTCGTAAAGGTCACTGCTTCAACAGCGCACCCTAGCAGTGATGTAGTACGCCGCTGGAGCTATGGGCTTCTTGTTCCAAGCTTTCCCTCTCGCGGCATCCCTGGGCAACTCCTCCTCCGCTTCCAGAGTCAGTGTGAAGTGTTGCAGAATGGATGTGATGAAGAGCACCAGTTCCATTTTCGCGAGGGCCTCCCCTGGACACACACGACGCCCTGAAAGAGATCAAATGACATGTCGCCTATGGTTACAACAAAGCCTTGGCACAGTAGTAGCGTTTAGTGTAACGATGAACCACTGTAGGTGAGCTATTTTATCTTCCTTTATAAATTTCTAAGATACAATTCCGATTAAAGCAAATCAAAGCTCTCAGTAATGCTATATATGGACTAGTCGATACTGTTACTCTCATTATGAAATTCTACGATACACACGACTGATGTTAAATCCTCAGTGACAGAGCAGATGGAGCCGAGAAAACAATTAACTCACCGATCGAAAACGGCAGGAGATTATCTGGCCGCATTAAGCTTCCTGTTCCATCGAAGAACCTTTCCGGCCGGAATGTTTCAGGATCACCCCAGAACTCCTTGCTCATGTGCAGGCTCCAGATGTTGGCGAATACGACAGCGTGCTTGGGTATCTCGTACCCTCGCAGGCTCGTGTGTTCTGTGTTGCAGTGCACGATGCCCAGAGGAACGACCGGACCAAATCGCTGCACTTCCATGATGGTCGCCTCTGTGTATGGAAGATTCTTTCTATCCTGAATGACCGAGAAAGATACGAACATGAACACAACAGGTACATGCAGATTATTACAAACTAGCAAAAAACCATTTCAGCGAGCTTGTCCATCAATGAATCGATGCTGTAATTAAAATGACCTTTTGACTTTTTGCAGGGCGTGGATTTTTAACCAAATGCGAATGGTAGAGCTCACACTTAATTAGTCATAAACAGGGGCGGATTCAGTATTTTTGAAAGGGGGGTGTCCAGGAAGAAATAAAGGGCACTCTTTCCTGCTTAATTTTTCTGGTGTTTTAAAAAGCTGCCACAGGCAGCTTAAGCGACGTGTCGAAGGCACCTCGCCACCTGGGGGGGGGGGTTAGGTTTGGGAGACCTCCCCCAAGAAAATATTTCAAAATGGGTGCATTCTGAAAGCATCTGAGCAGTAATTTTTTAGGGCACTTTGAAATTAAAGGGGGGGGTCCAGACCCCCCGACCCCCCGGACACCCCCCTAGATCCGCCCAGGCTGATAAATGTTTAATGAATCTAACCTGAAATCTTGGCAAACGTCCAGAGCCGATCACCTCCTCTAACTCTGCCTGCACCTTCTTCTGAATACTTTTGTGTTCGCTGAGGAATCTCAGCGAACACCTGATGGTTAGGAATGTTGTCATCGTGCCACCGACGAAGAGGTTTAGTAAAAATATCTTTAGTTGCTCCACTGCAACCAGATAAATATATACTACATTAGTGTGAAGCTGGGCACACTTTTGATGTATCACATCGGCTACCACAGACCTACATCTATCTCTTAGCGAAGTGTTGTCAGATACATTCAAACTTGTAACTAAGTGTGTCAATATTTATTCAACAACATTCAGGTCAATACAGATGTGGACAATTAGGATTACCAAAATCAATACTACCCTATGTCGGGAAAAAAATATTTTGCTGGCCGCAAACTGATATAAGACAAATTCCAGGTGCCGAACCCCTGGCACAAAACGTTCACTCTACGCCACGACAGGGTTCCCACAGATCACCTGGAGTGAAATTTAATGGCTTTTCCATGACTTTTCATAACTAAAATTTCCGAATTTAATGACTAATGAGAAGAATTGACTATTGAGAAGAATTTGCATATAATAACGAATCATAGATCAGTGCATCGATTTCGAAAAAATGTTAATAAACTTTATTTAACATAATGCATGACCCTGAAATCAATAGCTTTTGTATAACATTTGAGACACAATGTATCAAAAAAAAACATAAGAAAATCTCAAATTTAATGACTTTGAATGACTTTTCCCATTTTCCATGACTTTTCAAGGCCTGGAAAACCAAAATCCATTTTCCATGACTTTTAATGACTTTTAATGACCATGGGAACCCTGCACGAGAAAGAAAACCCACCGTTGTAAACCTCCGCGTCGGCGTCCGCCTTCTTCATCTCTGCGAGAAACAGGTCGGTGATGTCGCGGGCGTGACCGGGGTCATAGGTCGCCTCGTGCGCGCCGACGTGAGCGTCGATAAACGCCTTCAGCCTCTGCACGCCGGCATCGATCGCCACGTAGTCTCGCCGCGCGGCGCCCCCTGGCACGAAGCGCAGCAGCGGCGCAAAGTTGAGCACGGACGCGTTGCGCGCGAGTTCGAAGGTCGCGTCGAGGTCGTGCAGGAGCGCGGCGAAGTCGGCGTCGTCGTGCTCGTAGCGGACGCCGAACAGCATGCGGCAGACGACGTTGGCGACGCTCGTGACGACGGCGCGGCGCGGGTCGAACGCACGTCCGCCCGTGTCGCGAAACATGCCGAGGAGACCGGACACCTCGTCGGCGATGAGTCGCTCCATCTTCGGCTTCCCCATGCCGACCTGACGCAGAGCGACGAGCGCAAACTTTCGCAGCTGCTTCCACTGCCGTCCGTCGGTGGTGATGATGCCTGCAGTCGTAGAGAAAACACTTGGAATAGAAGCCCTTTTGGGTACAGCAGCGAAGTAAAAAGTAAAATGCTGGGGTCGCGAAACTCGAATAAGGACAGCACCAACGACCACGAATAGAAAGTGATTTTTTCGGTACGTATTGTTGATTTTGATCGATATATGTATGTACATAGATCATTTGAATGTCAAGAAGTAACTGGTTCAAGTGGGCTAGTGTTTTTTATACTCCCACGCTCATCCATATGTAAAAACATAGTGATTAATGACACTGACAGCCAGTGGATGCTCCTGACATTTCCATCAGGAATCTAAATCTCTGCCAAACCGGTCTGTTAAAATAATTACTGTATGTGTTACTGTATACATGTATGTGTTATGAATACATGTATACATGTGTTTATACATGTATGCGTTTATACACATACATATGTATGTATTACGAATACATGTATGTGTTTATACATGTGCGTGTTACGCATACATGTATGTATATGTAACACATGTACACATGTACATGTATATGTAACACATACATGTATACGTAACACATACATGTACCGGTATACCGTATACGTAACATGTACATGTACGTGTATGTGTAACACATACATGTACGTGTATGTGTAACACATACATGTATACATAACATGTAACATGTATGCGTAACACATGTATACGTAACACATACATATGTTACATGTATGTGTTACGTATAACGTGTTCATGTATGTGTTACGTATACATGTATGTGTTACAGTATGTTCAGCATGCAAAGAAAACCCAGGGGTGCATTGATTCTTTATAACTATTTCCCAAAATAACTGGAAGTTCTTTTGTGAACTTCACAGAAACATGGAAATGATGCAACCCAGATTTCTGGAGGCTGTAGATATTCAAGACGTGGTAGAGCAGATTATTTCGTGCTCTTCGATTCATGTAGATGCACTATAGAAGTGCATCTTATTGAAGAGATTTGAGCTCGACACGCTCTCACTCTCGCCTCGGTACTTTCTCTACACTACTGTTTTGATTCCGTAATCAGAGACCTTGGGAACCTTGGGACCTTGGGAGCTTGGCTCCTTGGGGACCTTGGCTCCTTGGGGATCTTGGGAATGACCCCAGGTGACTCACCTAGCTTACACCAATCACCTATAGGCTTAGCCCGACCAAGCTGTGCGACCGATTATCTATACAAGGGGTCTTCTAACCCTAGCAAGACCGTTTCTTGGAGCTTCTTGGGCTATACCCATCACCTGTGCTGTAAGTACTATGCTGTGCCGTTCTACTTAGACCAATAAATTGTGCCCTAAAAATTTTTATATTCTGATGTTATTTTAGGAACAAACATCAGAAAATAACATCCTAAAATAACATCAGAATAACATCCTAAAAACATCAGAAAATAACATGCTAAAATAACATCAGAATATAAAAAATTTTAGGGCACAATTTATTGGTCTACGTTCTACTGTGCTCTGCTGATCTGTGCTACACTGTACTGTACTGTATTGTATTGTACTGCACTGTATTGTATTGTACTGAACAGTAATGGGCTGCAGAAGCATTATTATGTACTGTACCGACAACTCACCTTTATGTTCATCGGAAAGGTCGTCGATGAACAACTGTGGCCGACCAGCGAATACGTCGCCCTGCTTCACGAAAGCCTCTCTTATCACAGCGTAGCTACTGAGCACGACGACCAGCCGACGTCCTATGTACAGGCTGGTCACGTCGCCGTAACGCTGCGACAGTTCGGCTAGGGACGCGTGCGCCGACCGCCGTAGCACCGATAGGTTTGCTAGCAGCGGCCAGCCGACGGGTCCCGGTGGTAGATTTCTCCCCTTGCGTACTTGATCCCACGCATACCTGAGCAGTAGCGAGATTATCACAGCGACGAGAATAGTCTGCGTGGACGTACAAGTAAACGCTGTCGTCGAAACATTCGACGACGACAACCACAACGACATTTGGACAGAAACCTAACCAAACACATACAGACACACGACCGCCGAGCTGAGTACTGTCGGCGATCAATGGGCGACCATATGTTGTTGATGGGCACCAACCGTCTGCTGCCGCTGACATATAGCGGCTGTGTGTATACACAACGCGCTACTATCGACGGATAACGAAACGGACAGGGGGAAGTCTAGCACCTGGCTCCCGGAATAGAATCAGTCAGCCCGAAGCGTTGATATCCGTACATGTTCCAAGCGCGTGCACTTAGCGCAAGTCATTGCGCGGGAACAAGGGTTGATTCTAGAGAGCCGCAGTCATTCCTCTATCAAAATAAAACTGGTTAAAAACGCGGGAGCACAGAACCGAAATGTCAAACAGGCAACGGCGCTCCCCTATGCTGCTGCTCCGGTAGCATTCTCGCTCGCATACCGCTGCGTACTGCGGTGGTTCTTCACACATGTGGGTGGGTGTCATGCTCGATCATCACACATATATAGTTCCCAGGGCCGGACTAAGCGTGTGGGGGGCCCGGGGCACGCAATTGTGTGGGGGCCCTATAGTCTGTATTTTTTCTGCACTTTCATGCTTGCAAATTCAGAGAGTATTTCATCGTGTTTCAACGAATTTAAAATGTCACTTTCGATAGCGAGAATACTGAGGTTTACCAGTCTCTGTTGGCTCATCGTGGTTCTCATGTGATTTTTAATCAACTTGAGTTTTGAAAATGACCTTTCACCGCTACAATTCGAGACAATCAATGAAAGATAGATTCTCAGAGCAATTTCGGTATTAGGGAAAGTGTCCTTCAGCTGAACAGCAAAATTCAGTCAGAGAAACAGCATGGGAAACGCATCACTTCAACGTTACATGCTAAGAATTTTGTGGATCACAATTACGACAGTTTTGTAAATTTTAGGATACTCTAAATGTGGGGGGCCCCAAATGTGGGGGGCCCGGGGCACGTGCCCCTGTTGCCCCGCCCTTAATCCGCTAGTGTGTGTGTGTGTGTGTGTGTGT
>NW_014577284.1:234073-238836 GCF_000485595.1 Priapulus caudatus | reverse complement strand
TCCTCCGTGCCCCACTTGAAAGTATGTCTTGAATACCATGCAATAGCCATGATTAACAGTTAATTGTACTGTAGGCTATACAGTTATACATACATTTAAAAAAACTCATTTCTCATGCATTAATTTATGCTGAAATTGAAACAATCACATTTCTTTCTTTCTTTTTCTTCTTCTTCCTTCTTTCTTTTTTTTTCTTTTTTTTTGAATCTCAGGGGGGATATTTGTACAGGCCATCCCCCCTCCTTCAAGAGCGGGGGGGGATGCATCCCCCCATCCCCCCCTCCCGGGATTTACGCCCCTGCCTACATTCTTCGCAAGCGTACTTGAACAGACATTGTGGGATACTTTCATTTATGACGCTGTTCAAATACGAGTTGTACCGCACTCATGCCCGCAGTTACTCAATCACTCATGCACGCACGCATGCACTAGCTGGGACGTGAAAGGAGAACCAGAATAAGCAGAAGAAATGCAAGGCAATAGAATAAACACCAACAGTCGCAGTAACAAAAAAATAACAGCAGCAGCAGCAGCAGCAGCAGAAGCAGAAGCAGAAGCAGCAACAACTACAACAACAACAACAACCGTACAGCAGCAGCGGCAGCAGCAGCAGCAGCAGCAGCAGCAGCAGCAAAAGCAGCCGCCGCCGCCGCCGCAGCAGCAGTAGAAGCAGAAGCAGCAGCAGCAGCAGCAGCCGCCGCCGCCGCAGCAGCAGAGGCAGCAGCAGCAGCAGCAGCAGCAGCAGCAGCAGCAGCAGCAGCAATACCTGCGCATTACCTGCGCCGTGACAGTCTTATTTATGCGTCACTGCCGCGAGCAGTGCGCACACGGCGAATGCGCGCCGAACTTCGTATATATTCCCCCTCGTTGCCGTTACTATGCCAACACAAAGCTGCTGGAGGATTGTGCGCACAGTGCACTAGCCGTCGCATCGCACCGCCATGGCGATGATGCCGCACTGACAGTCGTCACTATCCGTCAGCCGACGACCATCCGTGAGCTTTTACCAGCGTCTGTGTCAGTGACAACTGCTCGTGGCTGCAGCGAGCGTGGCGCCATCTTGTGGCCCGTCGACGGAGCCGTGATTGTTATGTGGATATTTTCTCTGCCGACGCTCGGTGTGAGTTGGAACATCACCTGTGATATATACAACAGCTCCTGCGTCGTGATTAGGTCTGCTTTACTGGTATATTCATCGTCATCATCGTCACTGTCATAAGCCTAACTCTAACCCTTAAACCGCTTTCTGAACGCTAACCGCGTGACTTTACCCTTAACCAAAACCTTAAGAGTCCTTAAGTTAACCCTAACGGTTATCCTAACCCTAAATCTGATCATAACACAGTTCTACCCTAATATACACTAATATCATCCTAACCTGCTATCATCATGGACTAGACTAGAGGGTGTCCTAGGGGGTCACTATACTAGTGGGGTGCGCGGACCTAACGGTCTATACTAGTAGAGGGTGTTTTAACGTAGAGCTGTACAGCTACGTCGCAGCACCGATTCCATCCGGCAGAAGGTAAGCGGAAATAGACGATCATAGACGGAACTACTAGGGCTACTATTACGCATGCGCACGAGTGGCCGAGTCTTGCCGACAGCGGCGCAAGCCGTCAGCGACGTCGGCTGCACGTAGTACGATGAACGTCGGCACCCGCGTCGCTGCGTCACACGACACAGCCTCGCTATATAACCGCTGTATGTAATAGATACCCGTGATCAATCTCAGCTGCTGCTGACGTTGCATGCGGGCAGGCCAGCCCGTAGATGAGCTGTTTCGTATATGGACCGAAGATTGACCGCCGAAGAACAGGAAAAAATCGGAGCGACCGAGAGACGCGACGGCAGCGGCTAACGTGACGACGGCGATGGACGCCGATGCGTCGGCGGACGTCATTAGCGACGCGATGCGCGTCGGCGTGCTGTCGGCGCTCGGCGTGCTCTTCGTCGCCTCGCTCGTCGGCAACGTGCTGCTGCTCATCACGATAGCTGTATCCTACAGCCTACGCACACCGCCCAACGCGCACCTTACCAACATCTGCGTCAACAGCCTCGTCGTCTGCGCGGCGACGTTGCTGTCGATGGCAACGATGGCGACAACGTCGCCGACAGCCGCCGAGCGCGTCGACTACGTGCGCGTGTACCTGTGCATTAACTCGGCGATGCAGTACTGGTTCAGCTTCGCCATCATCGCCATGTATCGCTACAAGATCATCAAGTTGCCGTCGATGCGCGTCGACGAGCGGCGCGCGCTCGTGCGTCGCTCGATCGCCATCGCCTGGCTGTCGTCGCTGCTGCTCAGCCTCGGCGTCGTGCTCTGCCAGCGAGGCGACGCGCTCTTTCTTGTCTGGTGCTCGTTCGACCGCCGCGCGAGCTGCCACCAGGTGGCGTCGCCGTCGCGTGGCTGCACGTCCGTCATCGGGTACTTGGTGGGGTTCATCTTTACGATGACGGTGCTAGTGATGCTCTTCTCCTTCCGCAAGGTCTACCAGACGCTCAACAAGTCGGCAAACAAAAACCGCGTGCGGCCGATAGGTGGCGTGCCCACGCTGAGCTCGCGCGTGGAGCACCTCGACAGCGCGCCGCCGCAGGAGCAAAGCGACCTCATGGTGATGAAGGATGATTTAGGCCGACGTCGGCAGTACTACCTCATCCGTAACGGCGGCTGGACGCAGCCGAACGGCACCGCCGCTAGCGCCGCCAGCGTTCAGCCGACGTACTACAACGCGCAGCGCAAGCGCTGCTCTTCCGTCGGCAGCCTACCGGCCGACGCAAGCGCGCTGATGCCGACGACGGGCGTCGGCGTGCCGGACGGCGCTTGCTACCTGCCGTCGTTCAGCGACATCTCTCCGAGCGCCGCCACGCGGCAGCAGCGCTTCGTGCGGGCGCGCTTCGCCGTGCGTCGGCACGAACAGACGCTGTACAGTGCTACGAAGAACACGCTCATCATGCTCGCGATCTACGCGCTCTCCATCACGCCGATCCTCGTCGCCTCGCTGCCCGGCGTGCACGCGTCGCTCGCCGCCCCGCAGCAGAAGACGCTGATGCTCGTCTGCCAGCTGGTGTTCTACTTGAACGGGCCCACCTACTCGCTCTGGTATCTCGTCTTCAGCAAGAAGGTGCGCGCGTGTCTCGAGAGACTGCGCGAGAGCGTCACCGACGCGATGACGATGTAGATGGGCGCCGAGACCGCGCCGACCGGCCACTCTCCGTTCCCGAGCATCAGCGGGGGTTCGTCTAGATTATAACCAGGAGATCCCACTGAGCCCGCTTAGCTGGTTCCCAACGACGTACGGCGTCAGTCTAGTATTTGCAAAATAATCCCCCAGTCTGCGTGCCTACTAAAATCTAATTGGTACTTGAACTCACGTTATCTGGCATAAAATTGTGAAGGGTATACGAAGAGTCTGAGGGGAATTATTGGGACCAAGTACTCTTCTTTCCCATGTACGATCAAATACGTTTTATCCATTTATATTTCGGTTCGCAAAACTCGCTTAAACGCGTCTGGATTGTTCATGAAGACATGACGTTATAATTGAAAGAAGGCCAAAGTTTGCCATTGCTCGCAAGTAGCTTCGAATGGTTTATATACTCGTGTTAGCGTTATGAGTCACCTGTAATGGCAATGTTTCAGTGTCAGTGTTATGATTGTACATGGCTGCTCTCAGAACCAGACGAGCTTAATGTGGGCTAGTGACGTGTGACGTCACTGTTTAGATGCTCAAGAAATGCTGCTTCCTTAATGAAATTACTTTTAATTGCAGCGTTTCCGCAGTAATATATAATATGGCTCAATAACTCAGCCCCAGGATCCGACGTGTCTCAGACGTTCTGAATGTTTGTCTTTATCATCGCGCTCTATGTCGGCAATAATTAGCACAGCTGCTGCCGTAATCAATCTCTCCCACGTCCTAATGTTCTGCTAAAATACGACTGATTTCATCGCGAGCACGTTTGTCATTGATTTAGTGCGCGCAAGTGTGCGAGTTTTCATTAATCAATGAACTATTTAGACTGGCGATAGAAACGTGCGACGTAATCTGTGCGTTCGGCAACCTGGCTGTATTTAAAGAAAAGCTGGTACAGAAGAACCAGTCTAGCCTGTACACACGCGTTGATCGTGTCTCATTTTCCTCATTCACTTAATATTGAATGAATAAAGGCGAATTGAATATAAACACGCCTGTTTATTGTCCATCACTGCTTGTTTCATCTCGGGCTTCGACGCCTGTACATCAGGGGCAGAGCTGAAAAGCGTCCCTCTAATCTAGTAAGGACTATTTGTTTCTGCTTAATATAAGAGCTCGAAAACGTTCCCGTTAGTGTACTGTAGGGCAGATAATCATGGTAACTAACAATACACTTTCAACAATACAGTGTGTATTGTAGTAGGTACCTAACAACTGTGTATTTAAATTCAATTTCATTTTAAAATAAATTCAATAAAATCAATAAAATAATTCCAATAAATTAATTTAAATAAATGTCAATTTCAAGTTTACAAATCAAAAAGTAAACAAATTAAAAAAAGAAAAAAAGAAAAAGAAAAGTTTATTGTTAGAAGGTGTTCAACAATAAACAGTGTATTGTTGAAAGCTGTATTGTTAGTTATCATGATTCTCTGCCATACAGGACACTAACTGGAAAGCTTTCGAGCTATTATATTAAGCAGAATCAAATAGTCCTTACTAGATTAGAGGGACGCTTTTCACCTCTGCCCCTGATGCAGTAAGTACAGTCGTCGAAGCCCGATA
>NW_014577284.1:228763-233367 GCF_000485595.1 Priapulus caudatus | reverse complement strand
TCGCCCGTATCCAAAATGTTAGATATTTCGGGCGATTATTTACGCCGGCGCGATTATTTACTGGCAAATTCGCTCGTGTTGCCCGTGTCCGGGCGCGTTATTTTGTCGCCCCGATCGATTTTTTCTAAACCAACGGACGTTGTGTTGACTATCATGTGCGATGATCATGTGATCATGTGATCTCCGTTCGAGTGGCGGTACCCGTACGCTTCTCAAATTTCGCTACGGTGTGCCCCATCGTGAATCGGCGCGATTAAATTCGCTGGCGATTTTAATGCCGCGATCGGGCGATAAAAATACGCTCGTGTGTGCCCCTAGCATAAGAGTGCATGTTGAGTGCAAAAATAACTAGACTGGCCAGTAGTTTCCGCTATTGCACCGCTAATATTGCTGGTCTCTTTAGACTACAAATTAGGCACCGTACATGCGTGGCACTTACATTATATCATTATAAAATATACTATATATATAATTATTGCGCTTATAGTGAAGCAGGTGCGATATATATATATATATATATACAACAGATAGGTTTAAGGTTTCAATTCAAGTTTTATTTTGCGAGCTTTACGACTGCATGCTCTTCCTCAGGCTTTCGCAAACAACAAGTCGGGTTTTCTTATAACTGCATGTGTCCGCGTGTTTTTATGTATGCATATATTATATATATATATATATATAATATATATGTATTACGTATATATGCATAATTACGTCATAATTTCAACTTCAAACCATTAACGCACATGCATAATTGTAATTCTTCCTAATGAGAAACTGAGATCTGACTGTTGTATCGACAAGTCCGTGTGTAACAAGGATAGTGAGGCAGGGACTGGAGCGAGTTGATTACTACCCTCACTATTATAGAAACCAGCACAAACACCACCCTTCTCCAAAAACTGTTCTTGAGCAAACACAACCACCACATATAGTGGCGAGGGACCCTCCCTAACCCTCTCCCTGGGACGAGCAACAACACAGAACAAAGAGAAGCGACAACAAAGAACGAGTAGCGAGAATGAGCACGTAAGAAGGACGGTTACTTTTCTCGTCGGTTAATAAGGGGATACTATTAACGATTGTAGCCACGATGTAACGATTACAAGGACTTATCATATTATAGGCATTCGTTCGTCATTCGAGCGTATATGTAGGCTGTTTGACACAAGACAAGGTCAAACGCGGACAAATCACGGTGATTACACCCGACAGACATGGAGGTCGATTCGCGTATTAATACGCCGTCGCGCTATAGTTAGGAGCGAATGCATTAGTATACCAGTAACCACCTGCGAGTTAGCATCACACCCTCGTTATCGCACTCTTCTAGGGTTGTACTCGGTAATCGTGCTTGTCGGCGAATTAAACGCTTGTTACGGGGTTCGCCACAATTGCAATGGCGGAGTATACGGCACCGTTGCTACGCCGAGAGTGACCGTTGATCTGTATCGACTGTGCATGATTTCAATGCAGGATATATATCAGAGGTCATCTAACGTCCGGCGGCAAGTGGACATTGTATGGTCGGTCTGACGGAATTATCGATGTACTCATGGCGAAATGAGTCCGTAACGGATAATATCTCTCTACTAGTATTCATCCATTGTCGTAGTCACTCATATAAGGTCCGCATTTCGCACCCTTTGAAGGGCGTTGCGTAGAACAGTGTAGAGGGCGTGTCTCTCCATCTGCTTGACTGTCTAGACAGAGCGGATCTGGAGCAGCGAGGTGTTGGCCCACCCCGAGCCACTTAACGCCCCGGTTAGCGACGATATACGGCGAATGTCCGTTCATCGTCTACGATGGCTCCTTCGTAGAACACAGCCGATTCGTCCTAGCGGCGACGGCGATACGGACGGCCCTGTAAAAGAGACTTCATTATTATCCTAAATCATTTCTACTGGCGAAAACATTACCCAAACACCCATGCACCTATGCCCCTTCCGTCTACACGAAATATCACTATAGCCCTCTTCAAATCAAACTCTCGGTCATTTATGAAATAGTATTTGCGTAAATACCAGAATCTAGACAAATATCCTGCCGAGCCGCTCTACAGCCTGATCGCGCTCCAGAAATACGGGTATATTTGCGAGCTGCGAGCTGCTTTACAACAATCAGCGAAACATATCGAATAAGTAATGCAATGCGTCACTGATCTGCCGACAAAATACGTAGACCCGATCCGCCGCCGACATTCTACTCGCGTTACATCTGGAACTTCAGCGCGACCATCAAAAATACGCTTCAGAAAATCGTATTACGTTCACACGAGAAATCCGGTCACAAGGATGATCCGGTATTTTCAAGCACGGCAAATTATCGGGCTGGGAATCCGCTTATTTACATCAAATACCGCGATCTGTTTAGAATACCGTATTTTCTTGGACCGCGCATTTTGCCTCGTGTGAACGCTAAATACCTGGATTCTGCTAGTTGAACGCGGAGTGAACTCGTAACGAAAATGTTTTTTTTCGATCACTGTGAAATCAAATTACATTTCCCCTGTCGCGAAAACGTAAATTAAACAATTCCATATACACTATATAAACGGTACCATCGGTCACGCACATATTATCGGTGATTGTCCGCACCTACCGATGAACTCGGTATAGTAAAAGCAGTGCATGCTGTAAAAACTGACTGGCCATAGTTTCCGCCTATTGCACGCGATATTGCTGGTGTCCTTAACCTACACAATAAGCCACCGTACCATGCGTGACACACTATATTATATCATATATAATAACATATATATAATAACGTGTGCTATAGTTTGGTGCTTGTGTGTGTGCGTGCGTGGGCGTGCGTGCGTGCCGCGCCGCGCGCGCGTGTGTTGTGTATGTTCTTGTGTTTGTTTTGTGTGTGATGTGTGGTTGTGTGTGTGTTTGTGTGTGTGTGTGTGTGTGTGTGGTGTATTGTGTGTGCGTATTAGGGGGTGGGGTCGTTGCTGACACACGCATGTACATAGTCTACAGATAAAAAGAAACAAGAAAACAGACGAACGAATGACACACCGGATCAAGTGAAGAATCAACGGGTCACAAGGTCATTACAATAACCGCTACTGTTCTCGCTATCTACGCACGGGTTTATTACCTTAATCCCCACGTAAGCCTACCACCCACACAACGGATGTCGAACGAAGAATACGCGATAACCCAATCACAGTGGGAGGCGGCGACGCCGTGGGGTGCTAGCCGAGGGTGGTGGGGAGGGGAAGGGACGGAGGGTGTGGTACTCACGCAGCCGCATAGCAGGTCAGAGGGAGGATTGGCAGCGATGGCTGACGGGGTTTCCCGCTCACGCACCGACGGAATCGTGTCACGGGATACGGCCGGCTGCCGTCGGCGACCGAACGTGCGGGTCGCAACGCACCGCTTTCACGCGCCGACGGCGCGCATGGCCGACGACGTGGAGACGGGGGGCGGGCGACACGTTCCCCCATGCGGCGAGCGACAACGGGGAGCTGCGATGCGTGCTGGTGGCGTACAGGAGCAAGCGGTCAGCATTTAACCACGCTGTCACGCTCGCACACGGCAGGCTATATTGCGCGTGAACGTGCCGACGCACGGAGTAGTCAGTCAGTCGGCGAGCAAGCGCATGACGCATGCCAGCAGCAATCGGATACCTGTATAGAAATAAGAGAGAGCAAGAAAGAAAGAGAGAGAGAGAGAGTGGCTTGTGCGTAATTGATCGTAGAGTTGGCAGCTGCTCCTAGACTGCTCCCATACATTAGTGGTAAGTCTTGCCAAGAAATGGCGTGCGTGCGTGCGTGCGCGTGCGTGTTCGTTTGTTCGCGCTGAGCATTTTTGTCTAATTAGTTTAATTTATTATGCAAATTTACCATCGTAATATAATTGTTTAAAATTTAGCGGAACATTCGCAAGTAATACAGTGTCCCTATATATGCAATCATATCTGATGTACGAACGATTACACAAGCTGAAAAACGTAGGATATCCTAAAACAATTGACGTCGATTCTTTTACGATCTCTGTCCGGTTACTATAAAGAAGCAGAGCCCTATAGGTAACACCCATATATGTACTAACAGTCTACTGCATATACTTCCAGGAGAATGAAGCCGAGGATGGTTTGTTTCATCGCTGTTGGATTAATGCTGTGCCTGGCATCGGTAAGAGAATACATTAAATTCCGAATAAGTATTCGAATTTTCCAGAATAGTTATGATATATAACTGTAACAAATAAACGTATTAACCATTAAAAGCTTCTATTCAGTTTTTGTCTGCGTCAGTATCCGTCAGTCATCTTTTTATAATCATATTTGTCTCCACCCATGCTACCCACACTAACACCAGCATCGCTATCGTCATCGTCATCATCGTCATCATCATCAAAACCATCAGTCTTCGCAACACGAGTTGTGTCATAGCATTGTTGTCAGCGTCATAGCAACCCTAGTCGCTGTTGTCATCGTCATCGTCTTTACTAACATCTACAAGATAATCATCAAAATTGTGGCCATGAACAGCAGCTTCTATGTCAACAAGTAACTTTTTCAACGTTACTATAATTATCATAGACGTCACCAGCGCTGTCGTCATATTTTTCTTCTCTTCTTTTTTTTCTTTTTTT
>NW_014577284.1:217660-225160 GCF_000485595.1 Priapulus caudatus | reverse complement strand
TTACCTATACTTTGCTTCACCTACCTCTACTGTAATCACGCCGTACCTCGTTGATACCGTACCTCCAATCACGCCTTACCATTGCGCGAATTATCGAATAAATGATTAGATTGTGCCTCGTGGCCACGACTTGCTCATTATTCGAGAGATTTGCCGTTCGGCTTTCGCTGCCGTATCATTGTCATCGTACGAGTGCAAGGCGCCGCGTTATCGCGAGAGTGGGTGTCGCTGATTAAACATACGGATTAGTAAATAATTAACATAACCCCCGTCGCACTTCAGACACTCTAACAGAGAGGGTAACAGACCTGAGCCAGCTGAATGAATCGACTCTCGCGCGCATGCCAGCTCTGATGAAGCCTTCCGCCACCCACGATATGCGCCGTACTATCCGCATGTCCTGTGCTGGTTTAATATGTTTATTCCCTGTTTCTCAGTACGCTGTGGCACCATTCCTATCCCTAGCGATAAACACACGTGGAATATCTTTCGTCGGCAACATATTTGACAAGACAGCCTGGCTGCAACTGATTCTATCAGATGGCGTTTGCTTTCCTTGCGTTTTGAAGGCGTTGCCTCGAGTCAAAGCAAATCAAAACAGCCAGCATCAGAGAGCAAAACTCTGCAACTTGCGATATAAACGTGCTACGGCAACAAAAACTTCGCACGCCTGCCTACGCTGGGAAGCTGTTACTAACAGACCACCGAACAATAGCAAGGATTTTATAATGAAATAAATCTTACTCGCCTGTGCCCAACCCTTAGCTCGCAGGTTTACTTGTGGCACCCTGAACGTCTTAGTTAGTCTTTCTATCGTATGTGAATCCACCTTCTATATTGAACATATAAATTTGACAGGGCGGCTATCACTAATTAAACTAACATTTTTTACTCAGCTCACGCTTTCTTATTAAAAAAGCCATCGCTATAAATCGGAACTCACATACGCGCATGAATATTAGACTCAGCATTCCATACGCTCATACTCAACTTGCGCGCCAACTATTAGTGTTGTATACACGATGCACTCTCTCCTGCGATGTAGTTAGAAGCACATACAAGCACATACAGCCCAGTGTCTCGAAATTTCACGTTTCTAAAAGAATATCTGTTAAAAAGGATTACTATAAGATTATATAATAATGCCAAACCTGATATCATGATTTGTCTACGTTGCTCTTTGAAACGCTAAATGTTTTGTAATCGGCCATACCAGACGAATCATTTGCGGGGCATGAAAAAAAAAACATAATTCTCTGATCGCAGGGCAGTACCGGCTATTCTTTGTTGTTCACCTCCCGATCAGTTCCCTGACGACACTCCACGCCAGTAAAAGGTATCATGCCCACACAGCTTTGTCCTTCACTCTCCCAGCAGCCACAAATAGCATTGCTCCTCACCGTACTTCATCCACGATTAAAAGACACATGCTACACGACTGACCAAACCGACTGACGACCGACTCTACTACATCTTTTACACGTTAAACGGTAAATTCGACGCTACGTTATATTTGATACGCTTGTTATAAAGTTGAGCAATGAGATATGGAAGTCAGAGCGCGTTACGGACACGCACCAGCGTACGTGAGAGACGACGGCGCAACGATGCGAGAGATGACAAAGACGACACACACACACGCAATAGGCACGCACAGAGAATGGACTAACTGATACGGCAGATGACTGTATGACCAGGTAATGTTCGGGTCTAATACTATGCTTTATTGTGTATAGTGAGTCTCGTATCCTGCCCGCAATACTTGAGCATCTAGAGTATCATATATGATTAGCCTCAGCCAACAAATAACATCTATCGCATGTTTTTCTATACCTATCTACTTCTACTCTATCTTGAGTCTATCTATTCGCTATCTAATCTATCTTATCTATCTATCTATCTTTCTATCTATCGTAGTTTTCTATTATCTTAGCTAGCTAGCTAACTAGCTATCTAGACTAACTAGCTATTTATCTATCTATCTATCTATCTATCTATCTATCTATCTATCTATCATCTGTCGTATCTATCTATCTTATTCTTAATTATATTTCTATGTGCTATCTAGTCTATCTATCTATCTAGTGCTATCTATGTAGTGCGTGTGATTCGTATCTATCCTATCTATCTATCTGTGCTGTTTGACTGTCTATTTATCCTATCTATCCCCTCTTCACTCACTCACTCTCTATCTATTCTATATCTATCTCTATCTATCAGGTGATCTAGTCTATCTATTCTATTACTATCTATTTATTCTATTTCAATCTATCTATCTGTGTGTACTATGTGTGATGTGCGTGCGTGAGTGCCGTGCGGAGTCGTTGGCGTGGCGTGGCGTGCGTGCGTGCGGTGCGTGCTGCGTTGCGTGGCGTGCCCCGCGGCTGCCCCTCTTCGCGTGCTGTGCGGTGTCCTCTGGCTCTCGCGTGTGTTGTGTGTTCTTCTTACATTATAATATAATGGCCTTCTCCCTCTATGTCTCTCATTCTATTCTTTCCCTCCCCGTATTTTCTCTATGCATCTTAGCGTGACTCTCCTCTTCCTTCATCCTCACAGTACCCACTAATCTCTCGCCCTTACTCTATCTGCCTTTGCGTTTCAGACGTAGCGTTGCCTTGTGATTGTCTCTCTGTTTCCTCCTCCAGCTCTCTCGCTCTAGTATCAGGATCAGGCTTCTATACTGTCGTTATTACATTTCATGCGTCCGATCTCTTCTTCTTGCTCCCGTCACCCTGCCGTTGACATACTAATACGGCGAATTCATCGTGGCACAGCACGGCGCAGTTCGCCATTGTGCCTGCTTACGGATTACCGTCTTGGGCATTGACAGAACGGCAGCGCATGCCCAGATATTTTACTCCGGCGCTTCGCGCGCGCCTGCGTGTGTACCTTATTTCCGCTTCTAATTTCCATTTGCTGATAGCGACAGCAGGGACGCCCTGTCAGGTGTTAATTGGCCTTCGGGCAGAAATCTTAGCGCGGCGCTGTAAAAATAACAGTCGTTTCAATTTATGAGTGGCTCACCTTCTTCCTCGTTTTACAGTGCTGATACCCTAAGTCGATGCACTCCGTCAGCACTCTTATGTATCAGTAATAAGCACTCACAGATCCGTTCTTTTCCTCCTCCTCCGTTCCCGTTTCCCGCTGCTTCCCTGTCGCCTCTGTGTTGTGACGAGGAGATTCTGTGGAGTGCTATTAACTGCCATACAATAGAAGTGCTGACGGCAGTGCATCACTATATCGACTGTAACCCACAATAGCCACCAGTAAATTGAAACCGACTGTTATTTTACACCCCCGCCTAAGATTTCTGCCGAATGCTCACTTATTAACACTGTACAGCGTGACGTCTGCTGTACGTCTGGATCAGTCCAAATGGAAATTAGAAGCGGAAATAGTACACACCGCCGCGAAGCCGTCGTCCCCCTCGGTAATGTCGACAGATATCTGCATGCGCTGCGTTCGTCATGACAAACGTAATCCGTAAGCAGGCACAATGGCGAACTGCGCCGTGTTGTGCCACGATGAATTCGCCGTATTATATGAGTAACGTCGACAAGATCGCGCATGAAATGTCAGATAGCCATATACTGTTGGCCACAATAAGAGCGAGAGAGTGGGAGGGAGGAAAGGGGGCGTATACAGAGCACGCTAGTCTGAAACGAAGCAGATAAGAGTAAGGGCGAGAGAAGGGGTACTGTGGCAGGATGAAGGAAGAGCTGAGCAGTCACGCTAAGATGATAGCAGGAACAATACGCGGAGGTGAGTGAGAATAGAATGAGAGAACACTACTTGCACGAGCGAGATGCATTACGACCGAGATGCTAATACGAGAGGGGGAGAGTCGGAGACAGATACAACAACACACACACGCCACGCACGCACGCACGCACGCCACGACAGCACGCCGCACGGCACGCACGCACGCGACGCACGCCGCACGACTCACGCACGCCACATACACACATAGATACACACAGATAAAAGATAGATTGATAGATAAATACGACTTAGATAATAAGATAATAGATAGAGTAGATAGATAAGATAGATAGATAGATAGATAGATAGATACGCATAGATAGATAGATAGATAGACAGTCAAACAGCAGATAGATAATAGATAGATAGATGATAGATAATAGATAGATATGATAGATAGATAGTAGATAGATAGATAGATAGATAGATGTTAGATAGATAATAACAGATAGATAGATAGATAGATAGATAGATAGATAAGATAATAGATAGATAAATAGGCTCTAGTTAGCTAGATAGCTAGTTAGCTAGCTAGCTAGATAGATAGATAGATAGATAGATAGATAGATAGATAGATAGATAGATAGATAGATAGATAGATAGATAGATAGATAGATAGATAGGTATAAAACATCGGATATGTTATTTTGCTGCTACATATTTGCGCTTATTGTGCTCAAAGTATTGCGGGCAAGTGGCTAAATCATCCATAAACTAGTATTAACCCAACATTACCCTGGGTCATACAGTCATTGCCGTATCATTCCATTCTCTGTGCGTGCCTATATGCGTGTTTGTGTGTGTCTTTGTCACTCTCTCGCTCTTGCGCGCGCTCTCTCTCTCTCGCTCTCTTTCCTCCTCTGCTTCCATATCTCATTCTCACTTTATACAAGCGTACCAATATCGTACGTCAATTTACCGTTTAACGTGTAAAAATGTTAGTAGATCGTCGTCATCGTTGTCATCGTGTACATGTGTCTTTTAATCGTGGATGAAGTACGTGAGGCTTGCTATTTGGGCAGCTGATATAGACTCGTATATATAGAACTTTGGGCATGATACCCTGCGTGTATTTGTTCAGGGAACTGATCGATGACAACAACAAAAATACCGGTACTGCCCTGC
Organism: Priapulus caudatus; assembly: GCF_000485595.1. Lineage (NCBI taxonomy): Eukaryota > Metazoa > Priapulida > Priapulimorpha > Priapulimorphida > Priapulidae > Priapulus > Priapulus caudatus. The sequence continues at coordinate 220,273 of NW_014577284.1, read as the reverse complement.
GATAGAATTATGTTTTTTTTTCATGCCCCGATGATTCGACTGGGTTGGCATTACAAACATTTAGCGGTTTTCAAAGAGCAACGTAGACAAATCATGATATCAGGTTGACAAATAATATTATAGTAATCCTTTTAACAGATAGTTCTTTTAGAAACCTAAATGTGCGAGACACTGGCTGTATGTGCTTGTATGTGCTTCTAACTACATCCGCAGAGAGAGTCATGCGTGTATACAACACTATAGGTGGCGCGCAGTTTGGTATAGCGTTTATGGAATCTAGTCTATATTCATCGTATGTGAGTTTCCGATTTATACGATGCTTTTTTTAATAAGGAAATGCTCACCTGATAAAAATGTTATTTAATTGTGATAGCCGCCCTGTCAAATTTATATGTTCAATATAGAAGTGGATTCACTACGAATGAAAGACTACTAATGTTCAGGGGGTAGCCAATAAACCTGCAGCTAAGGTTGGCACAGCGAGTAAATTTATTTCATTATAAATCCTTGCAGTTCGCCTGTTAGTAACAGCTTCAACAGCTAGGCAGGCTGCGAATTTTTTTCCTACACGTTATATCCATTGCAGAGTTTTGGGCTCCTCTGATTGGCTGCTTTGATTTGCTTTGACTCAGCAACCCTTCAAAACAAGGAAACAAACGCCATCTGTAAATATTTGCAGCCAGGCTGTCTTTGTCAAATATGTTGCCGACGAAGATATTCCACGTGTGTTTATCGCTAGGGATAGATGTGCCACAGCGCACTGAGAACAGAATAGATATTAAACCCAGCGCAGGCAATGCGGACTGTACGGCGCATCTAGGCGGAACTTCATCAGCTGGCATGGCGCAGCGATTCGATTCACTCATGCTGGCTCAGGTTCTCTTCCCTTCTCTCGTTAGAGTGTCTGAATGCGGGGGTTATGTTATTATTACTTGTTGTTATCACGACACCCACTCTCGCGATAACGCGAGCGCCTTGCACTCGTAGCGATGACAATAGGATACGCAGCGAAAGCCGACGGCAATCTCTCGCATAATGAGCAAGTCGGTGGCCACGAGGCACAATCCTAATCATTAATCGATAATTCGCGCAATGGTAAGCGTGATTGGAGATACGGTATCAGACAAGGTACGCGTGATTACAGGTAAGGTAGGTGACAAGTATGGTAGTAAAAAGGGCGGGGCAGTGTCCGTCAGTCAGGTAGCAGTGTCCGTCACTCACATAGCAATGTCCGTCACTCACACAGCAGTGTCCGTCACTCACATAGCAGTGTCCGTCACTCACATAGCAATGTCAGTCAATCACATAGCAGTGTCCGTCACTCACATAGCAGTGTTCGTCACTCACACAGCAGTGTCCGTCACTCACACAGCAGTGTCCGTCACTCACATAGCAGTGTCCGTCACTCACACAGCAGTGTCCGTCACTCACATAGCAGTGTCCGTCACTCACACAGCAGTGTCCGTCACTCACACAGCAGTGTCCGTCACTCACATGTATGTATATACGCACGATGTGTGAATTAATGCGTGCCTGATCATGGCTTGTACGCGCCAGATTGAGCGTGATGTTTACGCAATGTAGCAAGATGAAATCATGGCCAAGCTGCATCCGTAGCTAGTGCATGCATAGTAAGCAGCGATCACGACCACAGGTGACGGACATTGCTGTGTGAGTGACGGACACTGCTGTGTGAGTGACGGACATTGCTATGTAAGTGACGGACATTGCTGGTATGTATGTATATGTATGTATGTATGTATGTATGTATGTATTGTATGAAAAAACAAAAAACAAATAAAGAATATAGCCAAATTCCATCAAATTGTTTTCTGTATTTTTTAGCGCAAAATTTCGAAGGGCACTTTGAAATCTAGACCGCATTTCCCAATACGGCAAATACGGTCTGAATCCGCCCCTGAGTAACCGCTCGCAGGCCGAGAGCAGTAGCAGCCATGCATACTCGCGACCTTTCATCCCCGCCGGCGCCTCTGATGGGGCGGAGCACGATTCGACACGCATAGCAATTAAAGCTCGATTGCTATGCTGGACATGTTTCTTGAGAACTTTCTCGGGGAAAAAGATTTTTTGAGGTAATTTATAATTGGCGTTAACGAGAGAACGTCGATCTTTATTACCCTTTCTCACGGAATGAAAAGTGAGTTGAAAGTTGAATTATACGTGCATCTGAACGCTAGGAGGTGTATGAATTTTAAGCAGTAAATTGACTGACACAGGGCTTGCGCGGCATAGGCGGTGGTTTCCTGGCAGCATCGGCGGGGCGGTTTTCTGAACTGAATCGTAATGTCTTAGAAAACGAGAGCGTCGAACCATTTTGGAATCGCTAATCACAGCATTCACTCTGACCCCCCTAACCTTGGTCGTATCTTACTATAATCTTATAATCTTATAATACTATAATTTGCCGAATGTTGTATGTATGTATGTATGTATGTATGTATGTATGTATGTATGTATGTATGTATGTATGTATGTATGTATGTATGTATGTATGTATGTATGTATGTATGTATGTAAAGTCCTGTCAATGAATCAGACAAAGCTAGTTTTGTTACCATGTAAAATTTTGATTTCCTTTGATATCTGAAAAAG
>NW_014577284.1:189211-217635 GCF_000485595.1 Priapulus caudatus | reverse complement strand
GTTTGCCAGCGAACAGTCCGCAATTTTAGATGGGGGGACACAGAGGGTAGACATTTGGACGTGAACAGTGTTCACTTGTTATAAAAAGTGTAACGAGTAATGTGTTCTGTAACCGAGCTGTGTCACGCGAAATCACAGAAAGACTGTCGAAATTCTGACATTCGCGAACCTTGCCCAGTAAGGAAACGGCTGTCTAGAATCAGGAAACACCTACCGGCGCTCTTCGTGCCCCAACGCTCCAACGTTTTTGCAACGTTCCAATGCGAGGCTCGTACGGAGTTGGAAAGCAGTGCGCCGCCTGCCCGCCGCCATATAGCCCATAGACTGGCACTCCTCGCACCTCTCGGCTTAGCTTAGTCACTCAATGGCTAATCGAGGTGGGAGCGAGTCCTGTCTATATATAGCCTTTGCACTCGCAACCTTCTTTGAAGAGAGTAAGCCTATACTAGAAACATTACCAATTTCGTATAAATAGATTTCGTATTTAGTTAGCATTATTATTTTATTGAAACGGTCGAAGTGCCTGTGGCGGCGCGGTCCGCATGTAGACTGGTATTACATTCCACACCTACGGCTACGGCTACGAATACTTGTATATACTACAAGTACATGTATACACTAATTACTACTAAGTACTACTACTAGTACTAAGTAGTAGTAGTTACTACTAAGTTACAGCCGCACTACTAGTACTACTATGTACTGTAACTACCAGGACCGCAGGGAGCTCATGTAATAGTAATAGTAATAATGACTAACTCTGTTACTAGTATTAACTTACTAATAATGACGAACCCTAACCATTCCTAACCTATATATTGATATAATATATATATTATATTGATGTAAATGACATTGGTTTTATTGCGCATGCCATACATTGGGGCCATATAATATTGGCGAGCCATGTTCTCTATCCTTGAACCACTAGTACTACTAGACTACTACGACTAGCAAGAAACGCTCTTTGCTAGGGTTAGAATACCCCTAGGCATAACTAGACACAGGCACTTCCAGCGTTTCAATAAAATATTAATGCCTAACTAAATACGAAATCTATTTAACTACGAAATTGTTAATGTTTCTAGTATAGGCCTACTCTAATAATGGCTAATAAAATAATGGTTAATATACAACTTGTCAGTAGGACTAGTACTACAGTACCAGCAATAGTCTTAATGTTTGATTTCACCTAATAACTTCACTTCAACACCGTTAAATACACCGATGCAACACATAGCCCGCACGGCATTGTGCATGCACAGATACACAGTAGATAGTCCTGAGCTCCACAACATAAATCACGTCAGGCTGCCCGTGTCCAATTGACTGTACCAGATTAAATATTCCAGATCTAAGAACTAAGATGGCCTACGATAATTAAAAGCCAAGTAGACTGGTACGACCTTCACTCAGCCAACTATCGTTGGCTATACTGAAGTGAGTTACGCTAGCGTGTTGAACGACCGCGCGCAGTCTAGGTCATCGATCGACGCGGTTTCTTAAAAAAAACTTGGAAATGGTACGTAGATGGACTCCGTTGCGCCATCTATGGGTCGCGATAACTTTCCAAATTAATGTGAGGGCATGATCCAAGCGAAAGGGAAAATTATTTTTCTACACTTTTTCGACGCGCGCCAACAAGCAAGGTAGCAATTTCGAGCATTTGGAGTTATTCTCGCCCTACGGCATAGGCCAAAGGCTTGCGGAAGCGCCAGAACTGCTCAATTGACGATCAGAGGCGATCTGATACAACCGTTAAAGTCATATTGACAGCGCAGCGATTCGTTCTAAAAGGCGCACCAGGTGCGCCGAAGCGCGCTTCGCGCGGATATCAGCTCAGAAACGTCCAGCAGTCCTTCACCAGCAGCTATAGTCGACACGCGGATACAAGTACCGCCTCGCGCGGTAATAGCCGAGTCTGTGATTGAACACTAGGGTGCGCTGCAGCCGCGCTCGCGTGCATCTCGAGCTACGAACAATGGCTTCTACACTTACGTAATTGTACGTCAGCACTTACGTAATGTACGTCAGCACTTATAATGTACGTCAGCAGTATACGTAATGTTACTCAGCACACTTACGTAATGTACGTCAGCACTTACGTAATGTACGTCAGCACTTACGTATTGTACGTCAGCACTTACGTAATGTACGTCAGCACTTACGTAATATACGTCAGCACTTACGTAATGACGTCAGCACTTACGTAATGTACGTCAGCACTTACGTAATGTACGTCAGGCACTTACGTAAGGTACGTCAGCACTTACGTAATGTACGTCACTTACGTAATGTACTCGCACTACGTAATATACGTCAGCACTTACGTAACGCCCCTCGAGTTTATTCGGTGATCGCGGGAAGACGAAACGGAGCACCGCGGTTCTAATACGAGGGGGAATCGCAGCAGGTGCATATTCATTTACAATGATCATGTCCAGATCAGATCTGCACGAAGCCTGACAAGCGCGTGTGTTTAGAGCAGTAGGCAGCAGCGGCGTATATATATATATATATATATATATATATAACGTGGGATTTTCCGGCTATAATAGCAGCGATAATATTGCGTTGCCATGCGACGTTCACTGCTTTGCCGTGCGTCTCCGGTTGGCGTGCGCGCACAAAAACACTACGGATAATACTAGCCTATAAGTAGAGATATAAACTTACCGTAGTGCATTTATTATCTCCCGTTTTAGAATTGCAACGTGCGATGTATATATATATATATATATTTACATATCAAAATGTCAGAGCGTCGTAGAAGGTTTATCGGTTTCGGCAGCGCTAACCTTATATGGCAACTCGTCATTAGTGTATTCGCGTAGGTGTAGCGTGGCATTATAGGAGCTGGGTAGACTGTACTGCGCAAAATATGCTTCAGAAAGACAAGATTATAATAGCCAGTTAATTTCCGTTACAATTTTCAGTTTTTACCTTAATCGTACTTCCATACATAATAATAAAAATAATTTGTATACTAACTTAAAATGATGTAGCAATTTCTTAAACAAAACTTTTTTTACAATTTTTATTTTATACATTTATAATGGCAACAACAAACCACAAGCTAAATCCCCGTGAGGTAGCTCAGTCGAGGCTGTGCCCCGTAGAGGCTGTCCAGGCCTCTTCTTCAACATGTCCCTAACTTACAATGATGATGATGATGATGATATAATAAAAATAATAAAATAATAATATGTAGAACAAGAGGAGTAAGAAGAAGAAATAACACAAGATAATATATAAGATAAAACACATATCATATCGTCTAGATAATACTCGTGATGGCAATATCCATGTTTACCTCCATGTTTTAGGATCAGAGGCGGTGACACAGAGTTCGTGCGACCGGGACTGATCGAGGTGCCGACGTGCCGGCTCCGAATCGTTCCCGGCATGCAACCGTACGCTAGCGACGCGCGCGTCCTCAAGCTGGGCGACACAGCGACGATGGTCGTCAGCATAAACAACAAGAACGGTGAGCGTGCTAGATATACACCATGCACGCACGCAAGCATACACACGCACGCACACACGTACGCACGCACGCAAGCATACACACGCACGCACGCACGCACGCACGCACACACACACACACACACACACACACACACACGCGCGCGCAAAGAGAGTTACGGCAGTATTAGCTATACTGCATGTAGAAACGCACGTTTTTCGTAACATGTGACAACTTTAATGATGCGAACGATGCGAATGTACGCGTAAAAACAAAAATATATCAAAAACAATGTCGATATCGGGATACGACTGCAACAACAATGTATAATAAATAACGTGAACCACGTAATGTGACTGTGACACGTAATGGACATACATTTACTCTGTCGGTGAACAAATAATGTCGATTTCGAAATGCGATTGTAATACCAACACATCTAATATAGACACAGAACACTGTGCACAAATAAATAATTTCGATTTCGACATGCGATTGTATAATATAACAACACATTTAATGTACATAGATAACATTGATTAATGTTTAACATTTTTAACATTTTAAAATTTTTTACATACATTGTACGCAAATAAATTTCCACATGCGATTGCAATGACAATGTATCGTAAAATAATACTATCGGTGACGTAATAATGCGAATGCCTCGTCGACGCCTTGCAGACGTGTTCGATATCTTCGTGACGAACTGCTATGGTCACGACGGCCTTGGTCAGACGAGGCTTCATCTTATCGATGACGGAGGCTGCCCCACGAGCGACAAGTTCATCAAGCCGGCCGTGTATGACCGCACGACGCACCCGGGACAGACGCACATGTACAGCCACTTCAAGGTGCCGATCCTCAGCATGGGCTTAGGTTTAGGTTTAGCGTTAGGATTGTATTTGCATGTTATCTACATCTTTTTGTCCTTTACATTCTTTACACACACATGCACACACGCACGCACGTACGCACGCGTACGCATACACTACACGTCTCTCTCTCTCTCTCTCTCTCTCTCTCTCTCTATCTCTTTCTATCTCTTTATCTCTTCCTCTCTCTCTCTCTCTCTCACGCTCTCGCTCTCTTTCTCTCTCTCTCTCTCTTTCTCTCTCTCTTTCTTACTCTCTCTCTCTCTCTCTCTCTCTTCCTCTCTCTCTCTTTTCCTCTCTCTCTCTGTCACTTTCTCTCTCTCTCTTTCTCTCTCTCTCCCTGTCTCTCTCTATCTCTCGTTTTTTCTCTCCCTCTGTTGCGCTCTCTCTGTTTTCTCTTTCTCACCTTTTCTGTGTCGCCCCTCTCTTTCAACACCTCTCTGTCACTCGCTGTCCTCATCTCTCTCTCTCTCTCTGTTCGCCTACTCGCCTCTTTCGTAAATGCATGCGCTGATCATGGCTCATGCTAATAACGCTTATCGCTATAGATAACGCGGGAAATTCCGCCAAAAACACCACACAGAGAATCTTCTCGAACGGGAGGTCCATAAAGGTGGTGCGTTGCGCTTGCTTGCTGGTGGCGAGAGAGAGAGAGAGACAGAGAGAGAGAGAGAGAGAGAGAGAGGGGGGGGTCGTACCTCCTTTTCTCTAATAACTGTTAATATGAACACGGCAAATGTACTACTACTACTATATATATATATATACATATAATATATACAGCTGTCACAAACGTTAACAAGAAAATTTTTTATATTCTCTCTTACCATCAACATGTGTAAATACCTTCAATCATCGTCACTTAACCTGTGTTGTTTATACCAGTGCATGAGAAGTACTAAAGTTAATTTCCGAGAGGTGCCGGCAAAGAAAAGCAAGTACGAAGTCTTACTAAATACAGTAACTAAAGGGGAATCCCTGCTTTGTCGTAGATTGGTGGCCGTCGCGTTAACAGTAGGCAGTGATTGAAGTTAGTCAAAGAGTAATCGACCAGCGCCGTGTGTTCTGTTACTCGGCTTCCGGTATTCGTCCGGAACAATATCATACCACGAACAAGATTTTGGCTTGCAGCCGATGAGTTAGCGCGATATGAGCCACACTCCACACATACGCGACGCAAGACGCAAAGCCAAAACTTTATTTGCACGAGATAAACGTAAAATAACTGTTTTGTATAGCTGAGTGTATTGAAAGTAGTGACGAACAACTAGTTTCGATCTATGTCAGAGTCTATCACCAGCTTCTGCGGTTATCCACACACTGTCGATGTCTTGCTCATTATTCAAAGTACTTGTAAAAAGTTCACGCGTCAAGCTAGCGACCAGATATATTATTCTGCCCCATCATGCTATATAGTCAGCGTTATTTTTTCAGCTGCCGAAGCCGACGGCGGGAGCGGGCGGTCACGCGTTCAGCTCTACGACTCCGATCGACTTTGATCACACGTACGCCTGGGACGCCGACCACGGCAGTGACCCCCCCATTGAGACGACGCCCGCAGCGCCACGCGGCGGCCACAAAAACAAACATTCGAGAACGAAATCCGGTGACGAGAACGAAGACGGGCACCGCCGCGCAGACCGGTTGGTAGATGGCTCCACCGCTGCGATCAACGCGACGCAGCAGGACTACGGCGGCTTTAGATTCGGCTCGCCGTCGCCGCAAATCCCGCCGCAGTCCCGCGCTGGCGCTGCGAGCGGAGGGTACAGCATCGAGCGCGGCCGACCGAACATGCAGAGCGTTCCGCGCGAGAACTACTTTCCCGGACCGGGCGGCGCCCAGCCGCAGGTGCCGTTCGGATCCGGTCCGTTCGAGCTGCCATTCGGCGGGAACAGAGGGCCGACAGGTGGCGCCAGCGTCAATGTGAAATCCGGATCGGTGCAGACGCGGAACTTTGAGGTGACTTACGGTAGCGGGACGGGCGGCCGCGGCCGCGGCGACAGCGCCACGCTCGTGCGCGGTACCATCCAAGCTGTCACTCTACCGTCAACGGAACTCCCCGGCGCGCCACCAACGCCCTACACCGGCCGCGGCCTGGTGACGTTCACGCGACGACCGCTAGGTGGCGCTCCCCCAGCGACGGCGGGGAACTACGCCGGACGCGGCGTGTTCACGTACAATCCGTACAGCAAGACGACGACGACGACGACGTCGGCACCCGTGAGGCCGCACACGTACAACCCGTACCCGACCGACGGTAACCGGGTCGGCGTCGCCGTCAACGAGCGATGGGAGAACGGTCGCAAGACGGCGGCCACACCTGCCGGCCGTTTCGTCAATCCCTTCACGTCGCCACCGCGAACGACGACGTCGCCTCCGCCGCCGCCACCGGAAGCGCGCCCGCCGCTCAACGCGATCCGGACATCCGGTCCGTACCACCGGGAGGCGACGGTGGCTCCAGACGATCCGATAGCGACCGAGCGCGGAAACGGTTACCTGCGCTTCACGTTCCGTTCGACGAGCCCGGCAACCCTGATGTTCAACCCGTACGGAGAGCCGCGCTCGACGCCGACGCCGACTGATCCGTACCTGCGCGCGGCCGTCGGCGGCGACCACGACGGTGGCGCCATCCGCGGGCAGTCCGAATTTGGCGTCTCGAAGCCGTCGATTGATCCGTTCGAGGCGCGCTTGGCGGGGAAGGGCGGACAGCGGCCGACGTCGTCGCGGTCGTCCGGTGACCGTTTCGACAGGTACGACGTGCGCGGATACGGTCACAAGCCACCGTCGACGCGTCGCGGCGACGACATCTGGGGCGACAGCAACGACAACACCGTGCAAGGTACGCGTCAACTTACATACATACATACATACATACATACATACATACATATATACATGTAATAATACCAGGAGTGTATAGTATCTATATATATGAAGAGTACATAATAAAGATTATGTATCGCTATTATGTACTCTTGATATATATCTATAAATACACACATAGTGTGTAATAATGTACATACATGTAATAATTGAATGTTGTAATCTAAGCAGTGCAGAACGTATATTCAGTCGGGTAGCTGTGGGAGACAACTTCCTAATTGATAGCAATGAGATTCAGTGACAACGCGCAAGCCATTACGAAGTTGATTAACGCCTTAATATGTAGCGTGTTAATATGTATGTATGTTAATAATGCGTAGTATGTTAGCGCTGTGTCATATGTAGAGCTATTATACAGAAGCAGGCGATAAAAAGATGTCCCCCGTACGGTTCACTGGGCTTCGAATGACGCCACGTGTCACAGTTTATCCTCACGAAGCCAAGCTATTATAGTTTATTCTCGCGCAGGAAAGACCAAGGTTCTCACATTCGTGTGTTTTGATGGTTATGGTTAGCGTTAGGCTTAGAATTAGGGTTTGGGTTTGGGTTACGGTTAGGGTTAGTGTTAGGAATAGGGTTAAGGTTAGGGTTAGGGTTAAGATCATTGACGTCCCGGTCTTAATAATATATCCGACAGTGATATGACTTATAATTATAAAAGAGTTTAACGAATCTATCATTTCATGGTCATATCTATATTTTTTCTTTTCTACGTGAACAAAATGAAATAAAAAAAATGCCTCAAAGATTTTCCAGCTGGTGCGCAAATGACGAAGGCAATACGAAGGAAAAACAATCGACGCCGATTTGTGAAACTAAACCGCACGAAGAGACCAAACGAGGATCTTCAATGCTACCGTACGAGCAGCAGTTACGAACGCGCTTAGACGACCAGTTAGTTTGTCGTGTTCCTGGTTCAACGTGACAGAGCAGAAACTCGTAGGTGTGCATCAGCGATATGCACGATGTGGTCTATTTAATCATCGCCGGCGTGTGGCAGGGTCGACGCGCATGAGAAAGCAAATACTCGTCGCGCGCCATTATTGAATAAAGCTCGCGTTATAGAACTCTCACCGCTAGCGTTACGCTCTACAATTAACGCAAACAAAACACAAGCGCCGCTTCCGCGTTGCGTATCGGCAATGACGCCACGCGTCCGCACGTCTGAGTACTGTCATCGGCGTTACATATAGATGCTGTCGAAGTATGTAGTTAGAAATAGCAGTAGTAGAAGTAGTGCGCCATGCTAGGCATACTTAGGCCATACTTAGTGCAACCATGCCTAGGCTCCGGCGCTTCGTTTCGATCTCTCTCCGACTTACTACATAGTAACAGTACGAACTTCGTTAACAGGGCTTTCGTATATAACAGTGTGACCCTCCATATAATAACGGTTCTCTAACTATTATACTGTCTGTCCGAGCGTGTCTATTTAACCGCATCTTAAAACAGGCCGGACGCCCTACAATCCGAACCGCACCCGCTGCTTCTGTTATTAGTGATATATTAACGCGCAATTGTCTGTAACCATCAGGGTGCGCGGTGGGGCTACGTATATATACGAGCACGACGTCCCATGTCATCACAATAACAACAATAACTTGCCAGGGTTAGAAGTATAGACAATTAGTCGCACAGCCTCGTCGGCTTGAAGCGCCATTGGTTAATTAGAACGCAATGTACAATACAACAGTAGCAACGACAACAACAACATCAGCTGCAGCAACAGCAGCTGCTGTTACAACAACAACTATAACAATAACTGTAGTAGTAGAAACAACAACAACAACAACAACTATAACAATAACGGTAGTCGTAGAAACAACAACAACAAAAACAACAGCAACAACAACAACAACAGCAATAATTATTATTATTAATAATATAATATTTATTATTATTAACAACAGCAACAATAGCAGCAGCAGCACAGTAGCAGCCTTATAGATTCTTCTGTGTTTATGTGCAATGGCCTTTTGCCTACTACCATCGCGTCCATTTTGATCTAGCCGAGCCAGCTCGGTACTAAGTGGCTGTCTGCATCTTTTTCATGTGGTAATGGTCTGTTTGAACTGCGCTACGATGGCTCTTAGATGTTAACCGGCAACCCATAAATGTGTCGTCGGTAAAAGTACCGGGGAATAATTGATTAACCGTGTGAGGCGCGCGTATGTACGTGCGTGCGTGCGCGCGTGCGTGTGTGCACACGTGCGCGCGCGCGTAAATGCATGCGTGCACGCATATATGCGATCACGTCCTGTATTTCCAAATACAGCGATATTCTACGTTCGCGTTTATATTAGCTGATCGGCTTGCCTAGTGCGTCGTGTTACCGTTATTAGCTTGCTCGTAATATTAATATACTCGAGCAGCTTGGCCCCCCGAGTCGAGGCCACGTGCGCGCGCAGCTTTTCAGGTCGCTCGCGCCTTTGTCTCCGTAATTCTGATTTGACCAGATCCGTCTTTATGACTGTCGCCTTTTCGCAACGACAACGGGGGGACAACACGGGCTGATTACTTCGGCACAGTGACACGCTGAATTATGTATCGAATTCACAGTTTATCCATGCTCTAGTTAAGACTTTCTCTACGTGCGGCGTAGAATGGCAGCGGTCACCCGCTCGGTTTTTTCTCGCAGAGATTTGCGCCGAGGATCGTGGCACCGTGAAGTGTCCATCCGGAGGTGGTGGTGGAGGGGGGAAGCTGATCGATGCTGGGGCAATCACCTGCGGGTGCGGGCGCGCGAAAATATGATGGCTATGATGTACAGTTACACGCATGCATGGACGCGCGCACGCACTCACGCATGAACGCCATGGACGCACACACGACACACCGCACACACACACAGACACACACGCGCGCAGCGGCGCACGGCACGGCACGCCACATCATGCCCCGCGAAGCACGCACACGACACACGCACACGAGCGCATGTGCACGGGCAGCGCACACATACAGCACACACACACACAGCCACACACACGACACACACCACACATGCAACGCGCGAAACGACGCACACGCACGACGCGCATGTGGTGCACGGCACGCCAACATACGCACACAGCCACACGAACACAGACACACACACACACACACACACCACACACACGGCACGCAAACACACACACACACGACCACACACACCAGCACACACACACACACAAACACACACCACACGACGCACACCACACGAGACACACACACACGCGCGGCACACACGTAGCGTCAATATAGGGTCAGTGCATGCTCAGGTGAGTGTTTGCGTAATGACATCACAGTTGCTGGGCGACGCGTCACGTGACGTCGTAACTATAGCCATGCAGACACCGGAAGCTACACGAGCGTTTGAGGCGTCAAAACTGCATCCGGTGTTAAGAGTAGCAGGTGGAGAAAGAGAGCATCACCCACCACGCGCTCGTGGCTGGCTGGCTATATCTCCAATATATTACCGCATCCCTCGTAGTTTTTTTTGGCTGCGTCTTACGAAGCCGCAGAAAACGGATACTTGCGCATGGCTGTCATCTCCCGTTCGCGTCGTATGAATTGGCTGTTTAGGGTTTAGCTCACGTTCGTTGACGATTCGGGCTGTAGGTTTTTATTTCGATTGCCAACCGGCACTGCTACTACTGATAGCGTCAGGACACAGGTTTCTGGAGGTCGGGGGTAGTGGGATTAAGGTGAGACAGATGATATTAGAGCACTTCTATATTAATTTCTGTAAAGCGACTAAGCCTGGATTAGCCTATATATGATCATACAATAAATTCGGTGACATAGTCTCTTTCTCTATATATACATAGATCTACATATCATAAAGCAGTGTGTGTGCGTGCGTACATATGAGCGCGCGTGTTTGTTTGTTTGTGTGTGTGTGCGTGTGTGTGCGTGTGTGTGTGTGTGTGTGTGTGTGTGTGGTTGTTGGTGTGTTGTGCGTGTGGCGTGTGCGTTTTTGCGTGTGAGTGTGTGTGTGCGTGTGCGTATGTGCGTGTGCGTGCGTACATGCGTGCGCGTGCGTACGTACGTGTACGTGTGCGTGCGCGTGTGCGTCAGTGTGTACGTGTTTGTGCCGTGTTCTGTATCTTTCATATTTACGTAAATCATTAGGGACATAAGCCAGTTAAATATCCGTGTTCACATTAACTTATTGAACCCAATCGCTCGATTATTGTTGTGATATCGTCGACGTCTCTGCAAAGGTCCGCATACAGTAACAACGTTTCTCCGAATTATGTCAGCAGTTATTAACAATCGTACAATGACGCCAGCTGATGTAAACGATAACGAAATTAGTTCAACTAAGATAGCAAGTAGAGTCAGCCATACAATCGCTTTAAATCGCGTTGAACACGAGTGGCATGTATAGATTATTCAAATCACGCGGTAATACATCTAGGGCCCTCTTAGCTCCTCCTTCGCTCTCGGCTCGTCGCTCTCTCTCTGCTCTGCTAGTCTCTCTCTGCCTCTGCTCTTCCTGCCTCTCTGCTCCCTCTCCTGCTGCGCTCTCTCTTCTCTCCCCCCCGCCTTCTCTCTCTCTTTCTCTCTCCCATTTCTATCAGGCCAACTCTCTCTCTTCCTTTCTGTCCATCTCTCCGGCCACTTTCTCGTCTTTCTCTCGTGCCCGCCTCTATTTGTCTCTTGCCTCGCTCTCTGTCCTGCCTCCCGTCAGTTTCTTCGTTTCCCGCTCTGCACTTCTCTTTTATTTCTCGGCGTTCACAATGTGTTTTATGCGAACAAGAAGCCGAATGTGGATAACTACTTGTTTTTATTCAAAGTCGCTTGGCAGCTAATGGCACGGTCGAAGCGACCCGTTGCTTATATATCTATATATAGTCTATATATAATATATATATATATAATATATATATATATGAGGTTGTGTGTGTGTGTGTGTGTGTGTGTGTGTGTGGTGTGTGCGATGCGTGCGGATGGCGTGCGGTGCGCGCGCGCGCGAGGTGGCGTGTATGACGAGCACATGCATGATGTTGGCTTATCCACCCGTCACACAGTGAAGCTACGTTGTTAAAATGAGTTCGCGCAGCTAGACGTGAAATGCCATACCGTGTCTAAACCTGTTTTTATGATTACGGAAATAATTGAACGCTGGTTATAATCTAGAGTAGCTAGAAATAATCGATTTAGGAAGGAAGAGGAAATGTGGCCATGTTTTGAAGGGCAGGTAAACAATTGCTAATCTAAAATGCTGCGTAAAGCAATCAGAATAGATGGGAGCTGTGATCGACTGCATATCACCGACTTACTCATCTCCGCTCTCCATCTTTCTCTCTTTCTTCCTTCTCTGCTCTGTCTCTCCTCTCGCCTCTGCCTCTTCTCTCATCTCTCCTTTCTCTCTTTTCGCTCTCTTCTGCTCTCCGCTCTTTCTCTCTTCTTTCTCTCTCATCTTTCTCTCTTTCTGCTCTCTTTGCCATCTCTCTCTCTCTCTCACAGCTCTCTCTCTTCTCTCTCTCTTTTCTCTCTCTCTCTCTCGTTTTCTACTCTCTCCTGCTCTCTTCTCTTAGTAAGGAGCTCTCTCTCCTCTTCTTCCTCTCTCTCTCTCTTCCTCTCTCTCTCTCTTCTCTCCTCTCTCTTTCTCTCTTTCTCTCTTTCTCTTTATTTTTCTTTCTCTCTTCCTCTCTCTCTTCTCCTCTCTCTCTCTCCACGGCGGCTCTCTCTCTTGTCTCCGTCTCTTCTTCCTACCTGCACTCTCTTCTTCTCTTCTCTCTCTCTCTCTCTCTCATTTGTATGAAATTCGTGTGTTGGGCTGTCCCTCTCTCTCTTCTCTCTTTTCAACTTTCTCTCTCTCTCTTTCTTTCATCTCTCTCCTGTCTCTCTCGTATCTCCTCGTTTTTTCTTCTCCCTCTGTTGGCGCTCCGTCTCTGTTTTTCTCTTTCTCACCTTCTCTGTGTTCGCCCTCTCTTTCACACCTCTCTGTCACTCTTCATGCCTCATGCTCTCCTCTCTGTCCGCCTACTAAGCCTCTTTCGTAATTGCATGCGCTGATCATCGCTCATGCTAATAACGCTTATCGCTATAGATACACGCGGGAAATGTCCGCCGAAACACGCACACAGTAGAATCTTCTCGAAGCGGAAGGTCCATACAAAGTGGTGGCGGTTGCGCTTGCTTGCTTGGTGGCGAGACGAGAGAGAGAGAAAGAGAGAGAGGGGGGGGGGGTTCGTACCTCCTTTCCTCTAATACTGTTATATGAACACGGCAAATGTAGCTACTACTACTAATATAGTATATACACATATAATCATATACAGTGTCACAAAACGTTAACAAGAAAAGATTTTATATCTCTCTCTACCATCAACATGTGTAAATACCTTCATCATCGTCCAGCTTAACGCCTGTGTTGTTTATACCAGTGCATGAGAATGGACTAAAGTTAAATTGCCGAAAGAGGTGGCGGCAAAGAAACCAGTACGAAGTCTTAATAAAAGCAGTAACTAAACGGGGAATCGCCTGCTTTGTCGTACGATTGGTGCCGTCGCGTTAACAATGGTGTGAAAATGCTAACGACGCTAGTAGGAAGGTCATGATTGAAGTTAGTCAAGGAGTAATCGACGCAGCCGCCGTGTGTTCTGTTACTCGGTCTTCCGGTATTCGTCCGGACGCAATATCATACCACGAAAAGATTTTGGCTTGCAAGGCCGATGAGTTAGCGCGGATATAAGCCACCACTCCACACATCGGAACCGCAAGACGCAAAGCGAAACATTTAATTTGCCACGAGATAAACGTCAAATAACTGTTTGTATAGCTGAGTGTATTGAAAGTAGTGACGAACAACTAGTTTCGATCTTATGTCAGAGTCCATCACCAGCTTTTCTGCGGTTATCCAACACTGTCGATTCGCTCATTATTCACAAGTGCCTTGTAAAAAGTTGCAACGGGATGGCGTCAAGCTAGCGACCAGATATAATTATTCCCTGCCCCATCATGCTTAATAGTCGGTTTATTTTTTCAGCTGGCCGAAGCCCCGACGGCGGGAGCGGGGTCAGCGTTCAGCTCTACGACTCCGATCGAATTTGGATCACAAACGTACGCCTGGGATCGGGTGAGAGCCACCACGGCAGTGACCCCCCATTGAGACGACGCCCGCAGCGCCACGCGCGGCCCACAAAATACAAACATTCGAGGAACGAAATCGCGGTGAGCGAGAACGAAGGCGGGCACCGCCGCGCCAGACCGGTTGGTAGATGGCGCCACCGCCGCGATCAACGTCCGACGCAGCAGGACTACGGCGGCTTTAGATTCGGCTCGCCGTCGCGCAATCCGACCGCAGTCGCGCGCTGGGCGGAGGCGTGCCGCTGTGAGCGAAGGTAACAGCATCGAGCGCGGCGACCGAACCTGCAGAGGGCGTTCCGCCGAGAACTACTTTCCCGGACCGGGCGGCGGCCCAGGCCGCAGGTTTGCCGTCGGTATCCGTTCCGTTCGAGCTGCATTCGGCGGGAACACAGAGCTTCCGAACCAGGTGGCGCAACGTCAATGGTGAAATCATCCAGGATCGGTGGCAGACGCTGAACTTTGAAGGTGACTTACGGTAGCGGACGGGCGGGGGCACGCGCCCGCGGTCGGCGGCGACAAAGCGCCACGCTCAGTCGCGGTACCATGCCAAGCGTCACTCTACAACGTCAACGGAACTTCCCGGCGCGCCACAAACGCCCTAGTACCACCGGGCCGCGGCCTGGTGACGTTCACACGCGAACGGACCGCTAGGTGGCGCATTTCCCCAGGACGGGCGGGGGAACACGCCGGAGGCAGGCGTGTTCACGTACAATCCGACAGAGCAAGACGAGGACGACGACAGACGTCGGCACCCGTGAGGCGCGCACAGCGAACCCAGTCTCTGGTATGAGTACAACCCGTACCCGACCGGCGACAGGTAAGCGCGGGTGCGGCGTCGGCCGTCCAACGGAGGAATTGGGAGAGAAACGGTCCGCAGACGGCGGCCACACCTTCTGCCGGCCGTTTCCGTCAATCCCTTCAACGTCGGCCAGCCACCGACGGAACGCACGAACGTCGCCTTCCGCCGGCCGGCGCACCGGAAGGGCGCGCCGCCCGCTCAACGCGATGCCGACGTCGTCCGTACCACCGGGAGGCGACGGTGGCTCAGACGATCCGATGCGACCGAGCGCGGGAAACGGTTAACCCTGCGCTTCACGTTTCCGTTCGAACGAGCCCGGCAACCCTGATGTTCACAACGAGCCGTACGGAGCCGCGCTCGACGGCGCCACGGCGCCCGCACCGACCGTACCTGCGCGCGGCCGTCGGCGTGCGACCAGCGGACGGTGGGCCGATCCGCGGGCAGTCGCGAATTTGGCGTCTCGAACCGTCGATGATCCGTTCGAGGCGGCCTTGGCGGGGAAGGCGGACAGCGGGCCGGACGTCGTCGCGGTCGTCCCGGTGACCGTTTCGACAGGGTACCGACGTGCGCGGATACGGTCACAAAAGCCACCGTCGACAGCGTCGCGGCGACGATCATCTGGGGCGACAGCAAGATCAAGCACCGTGCAAGGTACGCCGTCAAACGTGTAAACGAGCTACAATGCGCGTGTGTCTGGTGTGCGTGGCGTGAGTGTTTGTGTTGTTTTGTGTGTGTGCTGTGTTGTGTGTGTGTGTGTGTGTGTGTGTGTCGTTTGTGTGTGTGTGTATGTGTGTGTGTGTGGTGCTGTGTGTGTGGTGTGTAGTGTATGTGTGTGTGTGTGTGTGTGTGTGTGTGTGTGTGTGTTGTGTGTGTGTGTGTGTGTGTGTGTGTGTGTGTGTGTGTGTGTGTGTCTGTATCTGTGTGCGTGTGTACGGCTTTCTACATCCGCATTTGTTCTCCACACATTGAATTACACGAAAACCATTGAGGTGATGTTTAAAAAAACAACTGACAAAATAACCGTATGTATAATATGTTTAAGGTACTATGTTAGCCTAGTTTAACCTTTTATTGCCTTAGTTTTGACCTGATCTTCTTCTTGCTCGCCAGACATCAAGGTGACCTGTGACATCGACAACAACGTCATGCTGGTCGACATGGACTTCGAATCTGACTTCACGGGCATGATGTTCTGCAGAGGTTACTACAAGAGCGACCGCTGTAAGATTCAGTCGCGCGGAGGGCGCCATCATCGCATGGCCATCCCCATGGATCTCTGCGGCACCGAAGTGGTAAAAACGGTACATCGGCTATCGCGGTGCCGCGCGACGCATTGTACTAACGCCTGCACACGAATGCACTAATAGCTTCACTGCTGGGAAACAATTCTACGTTGCTCCTGCTTTTTTGCGAGTGTTGTTTATTTCGCTCAAGGATTTTTCTATTCTCGGTTGTTACACTTGCCGTTCGAGCTGTGGGGAAGACACGTGCGGATAAGATGGTGGTGGAATTGTGTAATAGGCTGGTATAAATTGCTAATTCTTTCGCACTGATACAGGCTTGAGCACCAGTTTCTTTTTAATACTTTTATATTTTAATCACTATAACACCATAACAAAATATTAACCACTGTGAACAACAACAACATCAGCGATAACAACAACAACAACAACAACAACAACAACAACAACAACGACGACGACGACGACGAGGACGACGACGACCGACTACGACGACGGCAACGACAATGAAGACAATAATAACTCAAACGACCACGGCGACGACAACAACAACGACATATACAACTGGAAGAAGCAGAATAGCAGCAATTTAGCGATCAGAAGCAGAAAAAAACGCGTAAATAATTGCGGTATATTAACTCTCTGAAACCACCGCTAACAACAACAACAACAACAACAACAACAACAACAACAACAACGACGACGACGACGACGACGACAACAACAACACGTTCGTTGCTGAAACCGGTGCGATGTTGTGATGCAGGGCAACAACTACCAGGACGACGTCTTCTACAACAACACCATCGTTGTCATGAACGACGCGGCGTTCGGTGTCATGGAGACGAACGACCGAGCCTACACGGTGTCGTGTCTATGGACGGGATCGCAGGCCCGCACTGTCGACACCGGACTACAAATACCGTAAGTTACCAAACCCAACAGTCCTCCACTCAGCAGCTATAGGTCGACACCGGACTACAAGTTCCGTAAGTTACCAAACCCAGCAGTCCTTCACTCAGCAGCTATAGGTCGACACCGGAATACAAGTGCCGCCCTCGGGCGGGTAATAACCAAGTCGGTGATTGAGCACTAGGGAGCGCTGCAGCCCGCGCTCGCGAGCATCACGAGCTACGAACAGTGGCTTCTACACTTACGTAATGTACGTCAGCACTTACGTAATGTACGTCAGCACTTACGTAATGTACGTCAGCACTTACGTAATGTACGTCAGCACTTACGTAATGTACGTCGCACTATACTTAATGTACGTCAGCACTTAGTAATGTACGTTCGCACTTACGTAGTGTACGTCATGCACTTACTAATGTACTTCAGCACTTACGTATATTACGTCGCACTTATCGTAATGTTACGTCCACTTAACGTAATGTAGGTCCGCACTCACGGTAATGTCGTTCAGCACTTTACGGTAATGTTACGTCAGCACTTACGTATTGTACGTCAGCCTTACGGTATATAAGCGTCAGTCGGGTTCTATTACGAAGGGGATCGCAGCAGCGTGCTAATTCATTTTAAATGATCGTGTCAGATTGGATCGTGCCCACGTAGCTTGAAGCGCGTGTGTGAAAGGAGCAGTAGGCAGCACGGTATTTACTATGATATATATATATATATACTATTATATTACTAATATACGTGGGATTTGTTCCGCTACAATAGCACCGATATATTGCGTTGCATGCGACGTTCACTGCTTTGCGTGCGTCTCCCGCGTTGCGCGTGCGCGCACAAAAAACACTAAGATAATAATGCCTATAAGTCATGATATTAAACTACGTAGCTGATTTATTATCTCCCGTTTTACGCAAGCGTGGCGATTTTATATATGTATATATATTACGTATATAAAACCTATATATATAAAAATGTCAGAGCCGTTGCTAGAAGTTTATCGGTTTCGGCAGCGCTACCTTAATATGGCAACTCCGTCATTAGTGTATATCGCGTTGTGTGTTAGGTTGGCTTATAGGAGCTGGCGTGAACTGTTCTGCCGAAATATGCCTTCAAAAGACAGATTTATTATAGCTCAGTAATTTCCGTTACAATTTTCTAGTTTTTACCTTATGCTCTTCATACTAATATAAAATAATTTTGTATACTAACTTTTAAATTGATGATGATGAGTGATGATGATGATGAATGATATAATACTAATAATAATTATATATAATATAATATAGAACAGAGAGCTTAAGAAGAAGAAGAAAAAGAGCCTGAAAATGGAAACAAGAAATTAAACTAAGATAATTATACGATAAACAACATATTTATATCGTCTAGTAATATCGTGATGCAATTCCATGTTACTCACATTGTTTTAGGTCAGAGGCCGGTGAAAGAGTTCGTGCGACCGGGACTGATCGATGAGACGGTGCCGACGATGCGGCTCCGAATCGTTCCCGGCAGATGCACCGTACGCTAGCGACGCGCGCGTCCTCAGCTGGGCGACACAGCGACGATGGTGTCAGCATAAACAAACGCAAGAACTCGGTGAGCGTGCTAGATATCACCATGCACGCACGCGAAGCATACACACGCCGCACCACGTAACGCCACGCACTGCAGCATCACACGCCACGCACGCTACGCACGCAGCCGCCGCACCACCACCCACAACCACACCACACACGAACACACAACAGCACACACAACAATTCACCCACACGCGCGGCGCAAAGAGAGTTACAGGCCCAGTATTAGCGTATAATGCATGTAAAACGCACGTTATTTCGTTAACTGTGTGACAACTTTAATTGATGGAAACGATGCGAGATGTACGCGTAAACAAAAAATATATCAAAAACAATGTCCGATATCGGGATACGCACTTGCAACAACAATGTTATAATAACGTGGCAATCACGTTTATTTGGCTGATGAAGCGATAATGGGACATAATTTACTCTTCGGCGTGAAAATAATGTCGATTTCGAATGCGCATTGTCAATACAACACATCTATATAGAACACAGACACTTACGTTGATACAAATAAATTAACTTCGGATTCGACATGCGATTGATAATATACAACACATTTAATGTACATAGATTAACATTCGATTAATGTTTAACATTTGGAACATTTTTACATTTTTCTACATACATTGTACGCAAATAAATTCCACATGCCGGATTTGTCAATGACAATGTTATCGTAAAATATTACTATCGGTGACGTAATAATGCGAATGGCATCGTCGACGCCCTTGGCAGACCGTGTTCGATATTTGTGACGACTGCTATAGCGTCAGCGACGGCCTTGGTCAGACGAAGGCTTCATTCTCATCGATGACGGAGGATCCCACGAGCGACCAAGTTCACTACAAGCCGGCCGTGTATGAGGCGCCCGACGCACCGCGGACAGACGACATGTACAGCCACTTCAGTGCCGTATCTCGCATGGGGCTTTAGCGTTTAGGTTTTAGCGTTAGGATTTGGTATTTGATGTTATTAATCTTTTGTCCTGTTTACTTCTTTACACACACTGCACAACAGCCACGCACGTACGCACGCGTAGCTACACTATCACGTACGCACGCAACACATCCATACTCATTAAACACGCATACAGCACGCACACCGCAGTCATCACAACACAATCACAACACACACACACACACAGGCACACACACCACACACGGACACACACACACCACACACCAGCACACACAACCCACACACACACACACATTACACACGCGCGCACGCATACACACACACCCACACACAACACACACACACACACACACACACACACACACACACACACACGCGCGCGCGCACACACACACAAATACACACGCACGCACGCACGCACGCACACATATTTTTCTAGTAGTTGTCAGTGGCCACAACAAGACCTACTATCCATTGAATATGAAATAACCTGGAGCCTATGAATAATGGCAAAACCTGTGCTCGCGGCGTGTTATAAGAAACGTCCGTGTTTTAACATCATGGCCGAATTTCTGTCTCTAATTCTGTAAGGAAATTGCTGCGACCATTAGCAGCAGTACTCGCTGCATGACGCTGTCTCCTGTCTTATTTGCGATCATATTCACCCTTGAACTGTTCTGAAAGAGAAATCACCATCCATCTATTTCGCAGGTGTTTAAATTCCCTGACGCCCAGGACGTGTATCTGCAGTGTCAGTGCATGGTGTGCTACGAGCGCTGCTACAGGGTAAGCGACCACAGCGCCATCGCGTGGCAACAATAATTGTTCTCATTATATCTATTATAATAGCAGAGCATATAAATAATTGATTTATATGCTCTGATAGTAGCCGATGGACGTACGAGCACATATTAATTTGCGGGGAAAAACGCGAAAAACATAGTTTTCTATGGTTGCTATTTCCACATCGTACATCCAGAGAATGCTTCTTATATTTCCCTTTGCAAGCTTCTACGCCTCAGTACGTGTAGCTATTGTGTCTATAATAGTCAGTATATCGGTTTACATACATATTTATTTCGCACACATGCTTATACATATACGTTTACATATACATATACGTTACATCAGGAGCGTATAATGACAAATTTACGAATTTATGATTTACGATTTTTACGATTTTACGAATTTACAAATGTACAATGTACAATTTACAATGTACAAATTTACGATTTTTATAATGACAAATATATTTGTCATTATACGCTCCTGGTTACATATACATTTACACATATTAGCACACATATTTATTTCAGCGGAGATTCAACGGCGTATACCGGCAGTAGCCCGATGCAAACGCTTGTTTCGTTATCTAGCCGCAGTGTGACGGATCACCGCGCAGGAGCAATCACTTGATTGGCGCTGCCAGCAAACAACCGGTGACCGGTCGCATCTTTGGACGCAACAAGAGAGCGGCGGACGGCGCGTCACGAGATGACGTCATCGAGGAGGAAAATTCGCAGACGAAGATCGAGCAGTTGGAAGAGACGAAGATATTTCAGAAGTTCAAGGTGGAAATTCCTGGCGAGGAGCGACTGAGTGACGACCGTAAGTCAATTACTTTCTTTTCCTCCTTTTTCACTAATGTACATAATTTAATGAATACACAAAGATCACTTATTTTAATAATCACCAATCACATAAAAAAAAATCCGCATTTATATCGAACTTCTCTCTAAACTACATTATCAAATCTATTAATGAAACGAATTAGTAAATATTGAGTAATAAGTACTACTTATTTAAGTATATAAATCTTATATATTATATTTTAAACATAAAAAAAAGAAAAAGAGTTAGTATTGTTGAATTCGTCAAACAGTAAAATTTTTAATGATTGTTTCTCATCTCTAGCGTTGGCGTCGGGGTCCGGTACAGTGAAGGGTCAGCACGCAGCGACGTGCGTACCTCAGGAAGTTTTCATCGCAGTGCTGGTGACCGTCGTAGCGATTCTGCTGGTATCCATCACCATCTCCACCGTGCTCTACGTGAGGATGCAGCGGCTGGCTCGCCTCAACGAGAAGCTGATGCAGAAAACCAGCATCACGCGCGCTGAGATCGTCAGACGCTCGAGAATCGAAGCTAACCGCACGCGCGCGCCACCTGGCGGTCAGAGCGCCTGCGTAAACGAGATGAAGGTGATGCGTTCGAGCCGAGCGCCATCTGACGGCGAAAACCTCGTCGGTTGTGCGGAGTGCAAGCAGTGCGTTAGCAGCGATTTGCGCTGCAGCTGCGAGAACCAAGGATACGTAAATGTAGATCGTCATTAAATAGAATATAGAGTACGCTACCATGCCGCTCTTCATGTAACACGATGAGGCCGCACAACTACGCAAACGTGGGGCACGATAGAAACGCGAATGCGATGGATGTACGAGCAAAAAATTTATCAAACTAGATAATTATGTTTACCTCATTGGCACTCACTCGCTTTGCACGTCCGAACTGATTTTCAAACACATGCAAAGGCGACCTGGCGTAGGAGTAGATCTAGAAAATCTAGCTCAGAACGAGTATGTAAAAAGAAGAATATAGCGTTTTCGTGTAGGATGTAATGACTAAGGCATCTATGCATGCTACGTAGTGGCATTTGTTTTTGAGGTATTTCTAATTCATTGTGCACACGGGCATGTACATATAACACCCACGGTATGGTACAACCTAATTAACTTATAAACTGGCATCGATAATATAGAATAATATTATTTGTCTAGAAGTAAAGGTTGATGATAGATTTTTTTCGTATGTATTTTTTATATAGCGATAACGGTTTTTCTATTTAAACTGCGGTGATGACAATGATAGCTTTGTTAATCAACTCGTGCTGAGAAATGCATGATCATGGTGAATGACGCAATCGTTTTGTGTATATATTTAAACCGATTTATGACGATGTGTAAATTTGCTGAAAATAAATACGTTTTATATACAGTAAGATGCATTGAATGTAATATCACGGTTGTTTTTCGACTATCTATTCATCTTAAATTAACATAAATAAATGGAACGCGTCTTGTCTTTCCAATTTTCGTATGTCCCGACATTTATAGCTTATACGGTCAGATCTGTGTGTGCGCATGCCTATATAGTATCTGCGAAAAAAAAAATCATTTTGTTGCCATTATACGTTTATAGCAGAGACCACATACCATCAATTAAGTAGTTAGATATGGAAAATGTCCGTCGTAATCTTTTATATTGCACTCAAACAGTGCACATAAAACAAAACATTGGGATGAGCGTTTCCCACATCAAACTACTCTCAGTTGTCTGCTCTTTTCTTTAAAAGTGCATATTCAACACAATATGTTTACATTCGGCAGATACTGAACATGCGCGAACCCAGATCCTGTTCCATAAAACATAAAGAAAACTTGTCCTCTGTTCTGGTAATCCTGTCGTTCGTCGGTCTATCGTTCGTTACTTAAACGCATTATTTCCACTAACGTACCCAACTAACTTATCGCGCACCCAATCGCGCACACAACTCACGCACCCAATAGGTTTCATAACCAATATTTTCTGCCTCTCTTCTATCCCTAATCAAAATAGGGAACGGGTGGTCTATGTCCTAGGTTAAAAAGATGTCATTCCTCAACTCTTTGAATCTAGAAATCTTGAGTAGAGCCTATAAAGAGAGAGAGAGAGAGAGAGAGAGAGAAAGCGAGAGCGCACGAGATGAGAGAGAGAGAGTTACCGCGCGTGAGCGGAGAGGAGAGAGAGAGAGAGAGAGAGAGAGAGAAAGAAAGCGAGAGAAAGAGAGAGTCTTCCTTTAAGAAGTAGCGAAATAGACGGAGAAGGGTAGTTGACTGGCTAGAGGAGTCTGACTCGACGCTGGACGGGTGTCGGGCCGCCTTGGTTTTAGTTGACCATGCAGGTTGCGTTATGTATCTCGTAACACACACACAGACACACGCACGCACGCACGCACGCACGCACGCACGCACGCACACACACACACACACACACACACACACACATATATATATATATATATATTCAAGGATTTCGACCATGATTGCGGTCTACCAATTTGTCGACAGCTTACAGCCCTACATTGACTGGACGCGGGGGTATACAATGGGATATGGTTTATTGCTTTTTTGGTGAACGCTACGACTATTTTTACGGCTGTCGCACTATCGCAATATCGCACTATCGAGTTACTAATATCAGGAGTATCTCAGCATAGATTTCTGAAATAAATTATTATTAGTTGACATGTGTTTATAATTAGGAGAGCGCACCTGTAGGGTGCAAAATTCCTACTTCTTCCCCTTTCGTCCTTCCTTTGCCTCTCTTGTCCCTCGCCCAGCCCCCTTCAACGGCGACCGACGTCGCATCGCCATTTGCCCCTACATGAGCATAGCTGGGAATCGTGGCGCGATGTTGCGAGCGAAGTGAAGCATTCAGATCAGATTTTACCATGCACACGTGCTGTCAGCCTGTCCGGCTCCAGTTTAAACGTATAAGAACGGATGACGAATATTATCTTGGCAGTTAACGGCGGCCGACGTCGCAGCGCCATTTGCCCATACATTAGCATAACTGCATGGGAATCGTGGCGCGATCTTGCGAGCGAAGCAAAGCATGTAGATAAGATTTTACCATGTAGATAAGATTTTACCATGCACTTACCACGCAAATAATATTTTGCAAAGATAATGCATTAATGCAGACAAATGAAGAGGAGTTATCCTAACATAGATTTATATGATTATATTCTATCAGTAGACAACTCTTAAATGGTCGCGTCTGGCGTCCTGGAAGTACCCGTTCCCCTTCCGCTCCTTTAACATGTAAACTGCGAGTATACGTAGCCACGCGTATATAGGAGCAACTGTCCATGGATACGACGAACCTCACCGCGAACCTCATCCAACCAAGTAATTCGCCGCCTTGTCTCGGTATTTTAGTATAGCTCATAAGGTCTATGTCCCCTAGGGTACTATCGGAGGGTACCCTGGGGGACATAGACCCTCTCAGCTTTCGTATAAGATGACATCAGGACACTTCCACGTCCGTAGGAATGTCTACAGGACACGCACTCTCTCTCTCTCTCTCTCGCTCGCTCTCTCTCTCTCTCCTCTCTCTCTCTTTCTCTCATTAAATTTCTCTCCTCTCTCGACTCCCACTTCTCTTCTCATCTGACTCTTCCTTCTCTGTTCTGTCTGTCGCTCACTCTCTTCGTTCGCACTCTACCTTCTTTTAGCTTCAATAAATAGCAGCTATGACTACTTAACACCCACGGCATAATTGCCAAAACCGCTCGTTAACTGGTGTATCGCGTGAATAACGCCAAATTTACACAGAACAATGAGCTACCTCGCAACACCATGATTGCAGTTTTTCCAGGAAACAGATGCATGGAAGCCAGCCGCTTGAGGAGCAAACTCTCAGTGTTTACGCGCGTCCGTAACACTAGGCATGCCACGGGTGTGAACATGACTTTGTGTTACATAATTCGGTTGCGAAATGCGCCGTTGTGATGCTCTTTACGTAAATTAGAACATGTTGACTGTTCTCGCTGACGCTGGTGGTGTGACGGAGGTGTCACAGGTAAAATTTATGGGAGGGTGTGCGTGTATGTTATGTGTGTGTAATTTGTGTGTTGTGTCGTGTGCTGTGTGTGTGGTGCTGTTATGTGTGTGTGTGTGTGTGTGGGTTGTGTGTGTGTGGGTGTGCTGTGTGTGTCCATGTGTATGTGCGTGGTGACTGTGTGTGTGAGTGTGTCGTGTGTGAGTGTGTGTGTGTGTGTGTGTGTGTGTGTGTGCGTGTATGGATGTGTGTGGTATGTGTGTGTTTGTGTGTGTGTGGTGTGTGTGTATTTGTGTGTGTGTGTGTGTATATTGTGTTGTGTGGGTGTGTTGTGTGTGTGTGTGTGTGTTGTGTGATGTCGTGTGAGTGTGTGCAGTTGCGCGGATGGTGTGTGCGCTTGTGCGTGCGATTACAGGATACGCTCGCGGATATTAAGAAATAAAAGGTAGATATCCTCTCAGTATACTTAGGGATATCTACCGTGAATGCGACCGATAACCTAATGACATCTCAGCGGCACAATAAACTAACAATAGTTAACTGGTTACGGATCTATCACTGAGTGCTGAAATAGGCTGATTTCGCATTAGATAAGACGGCCTAGAAAAGACTGTTCAATGACAAAGAGATCGCAGCAATACGATACACAACATGCCGATAAGCGATCAAACGCCAATACTTCATAGCACCCCCGTACCGTGCTTGTTTTAGCGATTAAGTACGTCACCCCCCCCCCCCTCCCCGCCGCACGAGTTCAACGAGGTGCTGATATATTGGCCGAAAATAATTATATGTTCACGTCACACGTAGACGTACGACGCACGGCGATTATCGAAATGACTAACTTTCGCTCCATTTGTCATCTGCCACGTTTGCTTTTTTCGCCGCCCATGTCACATCGGTCGATGCCGAGGTTGGTGTGATGGTGGTGGTCTACGATGTATGACTACGATGTCGTGTGTGTTAACGATGTAACGAGTTAACGATGTTTTTGAGTTATCGTAGTCATTCATCGTAGTTCATACGGTCACACACACACATATCGTGGATCACCCGGTTATCATTGAGGTCTCGAGAGTCTCCGAGATCTCTCTGGCGGTTGTGCGAACTGCCGCTGGCATGCTGTGACGCAGTGCATTGGCGCATGATGAATGTGGTGTGAGATAAACGGAAACTTGACACTCGCAGCACTCGCGTGTGTGTAACTTCCTTAGTTTGTTCTCTGCGGGGGTAGGGGGGGGCTTCGCAGCACGCCGCACGGACCATACGGCATAGCTGAATGTGGTGTTGTGTGTTCGTGTGTGTTGTGTTGTGTGTGTGTTGTGTTGGGTGCGTGCGTGCGTGCGTGCGTGCGTGCGTTTTTTGGGGGCCGGTTTTTTTTGTCGTGCGTGGTATGCCTCTATTCCACACAGACACGAATCCACACGAATTCGCTGTACGAATTTGCATAAAAATTTATAGGATTCGTAGTGAATCGACTAATCATTCGTGAAGTCTTAACTGATTCGTCATTTATTCTAGTTCAGTTCTTTCAATCTTGAGCGATCGGATATTCGTGGCAAAGTTTTGTTAGCTGTTCAAAATTTTTTGAGCGACGGAACCTCTTGATTCCAAAAATCGTAGTTAATTCGCTAACAAATTCGTCAGGCATGCTTTAGGCCCATCGGTAACTGATCGTACGATCGTACCTGTATGCGTACAGAATCGTAGAGCGTCACGCTCATTTGGAAGAAATTTATGCAAAATTCAACGAATCCTCACGAAGTCCTAATAATTATCAATTCTTGGCGATTCGTAGGATTCGTGCGTGTCGTGTGGATATAGAGGCTAATATGCGTGCTTTGTCTGCATGCTGCTTGGGTGCTTCGTAGTTGTAGGTATGTGTGCTTGCGTGTCGTGGGTGTGATGCGTGCGTGTGTATGTGCGTGCCGTTAAATAGAGAGACGCGGAACAAATGTAGATGTCGGTCACGTTTGCCCTACATCGTTATACACGCTAGGCTTTTCTTTTATACGCCCTATACCTGAAATACTTGCTCAGGCCTTAGCACCCTATCCCTTTTCTCGGATTTCTCATTTGCATGCACCTAATATTCTCTTGACCCTCTGACGCTCTGTTGACCTCATATCCCCCGCTCTCTCCTCTCTCTCTCTCTCTCTCTCTCGACTCTCTTCTCTCTCTCTATCTATCTCGCTCTCTCTTTATCGCTCTCACTCACTTCTCATTTTATGCCCAGCTTCCTTCTCTCACTGGTTCTTTTTCTCCACCCATCTCTCTCTCTCTCTCGCTCTCTCTCTCTCTCTCTCTCTCTCTCTCTCTTATACCCGCGATTCCCCCTCCCTCACTTTGCTACTTCCCGTACTCTTGGCACTGCAGCCTCACAATCTACGCAGCCCATTCTCCGTATCACGACACACATCGCATCGTTGATCTTGGCATAATAAAACGCGCCCTGTCCATTGTACGTGCCGCTTACGATCACACACAGGCGGTAAACTCGCCAACTGCACCTACTTGACTTCCTCATTTCACAGACAGGCGTGGATACGGAATGATCTAGTTAGTATCTTCCGGTCACACCGGGCATTACGTGTTTAGAGGTGTAAGCTGCGATGACCCTTTACGTACTATAACCATGGGACTGCCGCGGGCGCTGCATGTGTGACTGATTGTGTACTTGCGTAGTGAGTTAGCGCACGATTCAAACGCCGTCTTGCTCGATCTCAGTGAACTATTACCGAACCGATATGCAGCAGTCCAAGATGTACATCAACCTGAAACTACTTCTGGCTATGCCTGTAAAGTGTACGAAGTTAGTAGTTCTGCACGCTACTGTTTTGGCAAACAAAGATGGCGCGTGTGGTTTATACGACGTCGAATCATAAATAAAAACCACTGGTTTTTATGTATAGCGAGGCCGAATAAACGTTCTATTACGCCGAATATCAATATAAATATTACGCCATAAAAAAACAGGATAAAGCCTATATATATATATATAATTATAGATAGAAAAAGGATAGAAAGATAGATAGATAGATAGATAGATAGATAGATAAGATA
>NW_014577284.1:179671-181699 GCF_000485595.1 Priapulus caudatus | reverse complement strand
GAGAGAGAGAGAGAGAGAGAGAGAGAGAGAGAGAGAGAAAGAGAGAGAGAGAGAGAGAGAGAGAGGAAGAGTGTAGTATAGGAATATTTTGAATATAACTCCTTACATAACAGCTCGCTGGATTTCCAGATGCAGCGAGTAGATAAGTTACAACACATTGAAACGCGCAGCAAAATATGTCAGCACTCCCTATAAATCTTAGGCTAGAGTGGCAATTTAAATATAATTGCACCAATAAGAACGAAATCATTATATTAAATAGTATCAAACACGGCTATAAAGCCATACAACGCCTTACATATTATATGAATATAGCATGGTTCTATTGTGTGGAAGGAACGGCTGCTGCAAGCATGCCGAATATCTTCCGGTATCGTGCATTGTTGTATTCCACGCGTGCATGCTCGGTGCGGCGCTAGTATGCGGAATAGGTCAGTCGTATGTAGAGAACGGAGCCAATGCTGTCTAGGTCAGTTCTGACATGAATCGGACTGACTGACCCGTCTTGTTATCTATTCAACGAGACCCGGTGTCTTGCTGTATGTAATTATACAACAGTTAAATACTGCCCCGCTATACATGCTACTATTTGAATAGTAACAATTGCGACAGTAATAACACATTAAACAGGTTTTTCACGCAGCCATCGCGATCCCGCCGTGTTATTAAATTGTATATTTAACTGTAGAGCCTGGCAACGGGTGCTTGACTCGATTCATGTCTGTTCATTCGTGTAATAGTTGGCTTTTTAGCAGACGACGTGTTGACTTGGTAGTAATGGTGGCATTTGCTTGCTTCAGGTCGCCACGTCGCTGGGACAGACGGTTGACCCGTACCTGCCCATGATGGAGCCCGCAAACCCGTTGGCAGGTAACGACACAGCGTCATATAAGACACAAACACATGCGCGTACACGTAAACTCGTGTCTGCCCGCATACGCATACACACAAACAAGAAATAGATTTGTATGACGTGAGAAAAAGGCATTCTCGACGTTTCCGATCTCATTTTGAGGAGCATTTTCGCAAAAGAGGCCAAAGTTTAGTTTGCCTGCGTGAGTTCGGCAATGAACTCTGCCGGCCGAAGTCTGCGTCACACGATGTAACCTCGGCGATTTTCGCCGTCAGCTGTCAACAACGCCCTCGCAACTATACTATACGCGACAATGCGTGCATGCCTGCCACCGCGCTCATGCCCCACGCCATTCACAGAATGCCATGTCCGATACCTTGCGCACACATTGCTCATCGCGACTTCGTCTTTAACGAAGTCTACGCCGAATTGTTTGAGGATCTAGATCCATTCATAATCCCAGAGCCGTGTCAACATTTCGAGTAACGTGACTACGTTAAGCGGAAAGACTATCTTGAGCATAGTGTCGATCGTGTTTGAGGATCGTCCGCAGTAATGGTGTTGTTTTTTTCTTTGCCGGCTGAAGTGAATCGGAGTAGGTCGCGACGCGATTTGTCCAAATCCGCTGCAAATTATAGGAAGCGCAGCTATAGGAGAAAACTTCACGCACATACAAACGCGCGCGCGCGCACGCACACACGCGCACACACATGCATGCACGCACACCCACATGCACACGCGCGCACACGCACACGCGCGCGCACAAACATACGCGTACTCTCTCCTCTCCCGTCTCTTTTTCGCCTCCTCTCTCTTTTCCTTCCGCTCTCGCCTTGGCTTGCACGTGCACTATCTCTGCCTTTCTTTCTCTCTCTCTCTTTCTCTCTCTCTCTCTCTCTTTCTCTCTCTCTCTCTCTCTATCTCTCTCTCTATCTCTCTATCTATCTCTCTCTCTATCGCTCTCTCTCTCTATCTATATCTCTACCTCGCCTACATACTCTCTCTTTAAAATTCAACATAATTCATCGTTACAAAAAAGGTGCAAAACATCCATCGCGTAAACGCGGGTCCTTTCTCTACGTCTATCAGTCAGCGGCAGTTTCATCCATGCTGGTACGAGTTCTTCGCTTAGTCCTCGCGCGACGAAGAGTGCGAAGGCTTCTCGGTAACATGTC
>NW_014577284.1:175594-178094 GCF_000485595.1 Priapulus caudatus | reverse complement strand
TCAGAAAAAAATGACGTTCCTAATAAGAACACACGGAGAATGCAAAATACGATCCGTCATCATGACTACAATGTTATGCTTGAGTTTAACGTGTTCGCGGTGTGTACCCGATCACCTATATTGGTCAATAGGGTAATAACACGGTATGGCAGCACAGAAGTGGCTCTGTGGCAATCACATATATAGTGCATGGATTTATGATTTCTGTTGGATTATCATTAAGTGTACTATTACAGTTGCATTAGACTTGAGTATATTACGGTTACTGTGGGATTAGCCTAGAATTCGTGATTATTGTTGGATTGGCGCTGGATTTATTGTTGCAGTCATTGAATTTTTGATTACTGTTGGATTAGCATAGAATTTGTGATTCAATTCGATTGGCGCTGGATTTATTATTACAGCTGGAGTAGCCTTGAAATTTGTGATTACAGTTGGATTAGCATAGAACTTGCGATTATGGTTGGATTGACGTTCAATTCATGATCAGAGGTAGACCGACTTCCACTGAAATTCCTCCAAAATGCTGAACGCGTGCACAATGAACGTGGACAATAAACATGTACAATGAACGTGGGCAATCGTGACTGCGACCGTCGACATTGGAGCTTGATTTTCTTGCTTGGCTCTATCAAAAATACAGCAATGCACACACGTTCAACAGTGAGAATAGCTCATGCACAAGAGGAGGAGGAGAGGTAGCAAAAGTTTTCTAGGCTTCCCTTGAACAATTTCGAGTCGACTACCTTAACAAACGTGCCAAATGTAAATAGTGGTTATAATGGATGTAATAGAGCGAGTATGACAACGGCTGGCGGATGGGTTGAACATAGTCATAGACATTACAAACGAGAAGCTAGACACAAAGCTAGCGAGGCCGGCGTTAGAAATAGTACAGTCGTGATATTAGGTTCACAGGCGTTGCTTTGCCTATACGCCATAATAGCACTAATCACGATCGTACAGCTTATACGATGCTTCTGGTATCGGCCCCCTGGTCTACTTTGTTCTATTCCATCCCTCCCTTCCAGCCTCCTCACAATACACCTGCATTCTGTCGCGTGACGATGCGGTCAGCTGCTTGCTTTCCTCTTATTTCCATCGCGCCACCAATTTAGAAAAACGCCTTAATAAGTACTTGTAACTAATAATACGTCTTAATAAGTACTATACGACTGCCGTCAGCGAGTGCGTGTTTTACCGACACTCACTGGCCGTGTAACGCACGCCCCCTCGTGATGGGAATAGTCAAAGAAATATATAGAGACACGAGTACACTACTGTAGTGTATTATGTCTATGTGTGTAGTTACATTGTTAGTCAACCCCGCGCGCGTTTTCGCGGTGGCTGTTGCAACGATTACGGGTTGTTCTATAATCGGTGCCGGAGTTCCACACGTTCCGGCTTGGCTTCCATTGTTGAAGGTGATAACGCGGTGTAGCGATGTGAGCGGGCAGTAACCTTATGTTTGAATGTTGTATGTTGAAAAACGATAATGTTTTATCGCCAGTCGTGGTTTTTTTAGCGACGCTCGAAGCGTGACTTCCTTCTAGAACTTAACGATAGCGCGAAATCATCAAAAACTCGTCACCGTAACTTTCGCTTGGTCTCGGTCTTTATACAAATTCGTCAGCCCCTTGGTTTGGTTTTCGGTATGCTTTCGTTATTTTACAAACAAATTTTAGTGGAAAATTTGGGAAATTTATATGTTTAGCTGGAACTGAAAAAACTTTAACCATTGACGTAACGGTGAACTTTGGGGTGGCCTTCTGGACCCTCGTTGATTCACATAATTATGCCCTTAGGCTACATTTCCTTTTCAGTCTCACGTAGTCCTATTAGAGTATTTATTATGCGGACGTGATTCTACGTGATGAATAATATCAAGAGTATATAATAGAGATTATCTATATTATGTATATTATATATAATATTTCTATTACGTACTCTTGATAATATTTATCAGGAGCCAGCAAGCGTCGGTACAGTCACCATGCAGCAACGCCATGTGTGGCTTTAGTACTTTTCACGTAGCTTCACTTACTCAATCTCGCTTAAAATCGAACAAGAGAATGAGGAACCATCTATTACTTCACCTGCGAGCTTCGCTGATTTTTTTTCTCGGCTGTGATTTATAACTCGTTTTTTCTAAACTAATCTACTATGTCACATGCGAGTATTTTGATAATTTGTTTCTTGGCTGTAATTTTCAATTCGTTTTCTCTAAAACCCGTTTGTGGCAGTTCATAGGTCGCTTAAAATTCCAACGAACAAAGAACTATAATAATAACTGTAAATTGCTAGTAAGCCCTAACTACTTTTTTTTGGCAATTGGCTGCAAATACTGCCTTTCACCGCTTAACTCCCTCTCCATCGTAGACGTGAGAGTTAAGACTCTCACATACGTACGTAAAATGCGTTAAGATGAGGCACACACGCTTTACACACACGCGCGCGCACGCAAGCACACTCAAACGCACCACACTCACGCACGCACGCA
>NW_014577284.1:166220-172602 GCF_000485595.1 Priapulus caudatus | reverse complement strand
GGAGTAGATAATAGAAGATCTTCTATTATCTACTCCTGATATTATAATATAATTGTATTCATAGTAGTAACCAGGCATCCTTACTTCGCCTGTTATACGTCATCTGGTGGCACCACCTCTTGGCGGGGAACATAACAATATTAGGGCAAAAAGTTCCATATATATTTTCGATGAAAGTAGGTTTAAATTATTCCACAAAACACAGCTTCAAATCTATTAACTAGAAATATTTCTTCTAGACGTATTTTGATGATCGTCCATATAACCAACTGTAATGATGATCGTTGTCTATACGTGTCCGATTGCTAATGTATGTGTATTTGTTGCAGTCGGAGGCGACGCCGCAGTACTTTAACAACACTGTGGTGATCATGAATGAGGCGGAGTGGGGTCTACTGGGCATGATGGATAGCACGTACACGGTCTCATGCAGAATCGGCGGCTCCAGCGTGCAGCGATTCGACTACGGGTTCACCGTGCCGTACGTATGGCTCAGCTTTACACACACCCGCACGCACGCCCGCACGCACACATGCACACACGCCCACACGCACACATGCACGCACGCCCGCACGCACACATGCACGCACGCCCGCACACACACATGGTCTCGGCTAACATTTGTTTTAATGTTAACAAAACTAAACAACCAAACAAAACTCTTTGTTATCCTGACCACCATACAATAATTGTATATTATCAAGAGCTAATAATAAATAATGTGCATGTGTGTGTTTATATCTATATATATAGATAGATATAAACACACACACATATCACTTTCTGGTGAGTAATATATGAGGTCTGCTAAATTCAGCTCTTAATAACTAATCTACGAATAAAAAAATATGGCTGTATACATGTATTAATCGTGAATATATACGTTGCAGTATGTTGACTACGGCCGGGTCACTGGTCATCACCAGTAGTCCGGCCACATGCTCGATGCGTGTGGTCACCGGACAGGACCCGCGAGCGCGGCCCACCACCTTGCTCTTCCTTGGTGACATCGCCTCTCTCGTCTTTGTGCTCGACGACAACAGTGAGTGTCACCATGTCGCGGCGACTGCCGCATGCCTGTCGCAGTAACTGTCGCATGCCTGTCGCAGTAACTCTTGCGTGTCTGTCACAGCAACTGTCGCATGTCTGTCGCAGTAACTGTCGCATGTTTGTCGCAGTAACTGTCGCATGTCTGTCGCAGTAACTGTCACATGTTTAGTTGCAGTAACTGCTATATGTTTGTCGCGATAACTGTCGCATGTGTGTCGCGTCGCAGGTCACAGCGCCGAGTTATAAGTGCGGAGAGTCATAGCTTGTTAGCTGTTCTCTCTATCAGAGGTTGCAGACGCACGCATTTCAGATCTGACATAGACCGTATATGTGTGGAGACCCGTGAATAACAAAGTAATATACATAATACGTGATATACGTAATACGTAATATACATAATACGTAATATGCATAATACATAATATACATAATACGTAATATACATAATACGTAATATGCATAATACGTAATATACATAATACGTAATATGCATAATACGTAATATATACGTAATATACACACATGAACCGTGGTTATATTATGTCACCCTCTCTCTCTCTCGTGCAGGACAATACGACATGTTCGTGTCCGATTGTCGCGTCTCGGACGGCACCAGTAGAGACATGTTGACCTTGATCGACTCTGACGGATGTCCGGCACACAGGAAGCTCATCGGCTTCACCAACTACAACACAGCGATGGTGCGCGGCCAGACTTACGCCTACGCTCACTTCAAGGTGTTCAAGTTCCCGGACAGAGACAACGTGTTCGTGCAGTGCAAGTGCCACGTGTGCCTCGACAGCTGTAACCGGGTGAGTAGTGGGTAGATTCACACGCGCACGCGCACGCACACCAGCACGCGCACGCACACCAGCACGCGCACGCACACGCTCAAGCTTGCGACGAAATCGGAGGTTTAGGGAAAGAAGCAATTGCGAGTTTTGCAGGCTTATGTAGTCAGTCACGGCAGTTAGTTACGGTAGTTAGTCAGAAACATCAGGAGTTAGCCACGGAACCCTAGAAAGTCAGACTTCTTAAGTAGTTTGAGGTCGTAGATGTGTACCGTATATATGTCAGTACCTGTACAGAGAACTGGCTCTCTGTTTTCCCATCGCTAGTTGTTTACGAATAAACTCATCTATACAACTTACAAGATATCTATACTGTGTTATATTGTTATAATATATATATACAAGTATATATATATATAGTATAGCATAGCATAACATATAGCAGGGCAGAGCATGGTATATAGTATACATATAGTATTGTATTTTCTCATAATGTGTGTATGAATGCGCCCGAGGTTAGTCAGCCTGTAATAATATCGGATGAGACCACAGATAGAGTTGCTTGCTGAGCGTGTGATTTATGAATGTCTGTGTTTTAGCCTGCTTGCGAGACTGGCGCTGGCATCGGAAACTCCAAGGTCTTCCGTAAGAAACGTGACATGGGCGTGAATGACGTCATCGTTGACTACGACGCAGGGGAACCGCAGATCGTGTCAGATAAGAAGAATACTACTGTCGACCTCTATCGGCAAATTACGATTGCAATTCCGAATAAGCAACATATCGGTTCGTAAATATTTCGGCATTCCTGCGCGCGCTCTCTCTCTCTCTCTCTTCTCTCTCTCTCTCTCTCCTCTCTCTCTCTCTCTCTGTGTGTGTGTGTCGTGTGGCTTTTGTGTGTGTGTGTGTGTGTGTGGTGTGTGTGTGGCTGTGTGCTGTGGTCGTGTGTGTGCTGCTGTGTCGTGCGTGCGTGCGTGTGTGTGCGTATGTGTGTCGGTATGCATGTTTATAGATTTATCCCAGTTAGTTTTACTTTTAGCTTACAATACGAGTCAATAATTTATCTCAGACTGCGTAAATACAGTATTATGGAACACTATACTCTAACGTGAACGTCAATGACGTATCAAAGCTCAGACTGCAAGGCAAAAGCGATTATCTCATGGCACAAAATTCAAACCTGTTGAAATCAACCAACACCAGTAACTGCGCCGCCACCAGATGTCAGCACTAATCGATAATCCAAACTGGAAACAGTGTCGTACATACGCTCTCTGTGACTTAAATAAATAAATATTCTAAATAAACCTAGATGAAATAATGTGACCCATCCTCTTGTTGGGTTACATTATTGTATATCTATCTGTGACTCAACCTTTTATTCGCTGTTTAATACAGAGAGCTCGCATCTCGAATCGTCATCGGAGACCGGTCGTCTGCCAGATCTAGAGCCGCCGATTCGCGCCAACAGCCCGCAGAGACTTCGCACGTGCAATTCACACTCACGTATCCTCGTAATCGTCGTCATTGCCCTCGCGCTGCTGCTGCTGCTCTTCATGACTCTAACAGCGCTGTTCTTCCACAAATCTCGCCACCAGACGGCGCGGCAGTCGGACCAGATGACGACCAGTTCGATGTATTCGAACACCAAGCTCGTTCCCATACGTTAGATTTGTTTTTATGATCCATCCTCTCATCACGCTCACGGCTACTTCGAGAGTTATCCAGATGAGAGACCGGATACCAGAGAGCATCAAAACTCGGTGCCAAAACGCGTCGTTTAAGTTTCATACTGTATGATATCCGTTGGTTTGGGAGACGTTTAATAGAGGAGTAAATATATCACGTGTATCTAAAACGTTGGTGTCTTTCTGTGTGTGACGCTTATATTGCTGGTTTGCTGTATTATAGACAAAGCGCTGGGTCATATGATATTGTTAAACATTTACCGCTTGATGAATGTTTTGCTTCTATTTATAAACATTGTTGTAAATTAAGGAGAATAAATAAATTCCCATGTTATTAAATATCACTGTCGTTTTGTCTTATCTCGGATTTCCTAGGTTAATAATATTCGTATTCAATTTTTTTATAATCATCTGCACGTTTGAAAAAGACATCTCTTCGCAGATAGTTATTATTGAATAGCTAATTAATTCTTTCATGTGTGCCGTGGGTCTAATTCTCTTGGCATACGATGAAGAAATGATCATATATAGCCATCCTATATTACACGATGTACATAGAGATATCTCATATACATATATACATAGATATCTCATATACATATATACATAGATATCTCTAGATATATCATATACATATATACATAGATATCTGATATCTGATATCATATCTGATATCTCTAGAAGAGACGTTGTGAGAAAAAACGTAAATGAAATAACACCACCTTGTGGAAATTAATTGCACCACTAGAGAGCAGATAGATATTGGTGACACAAAATGATCTTTCGACTACACGTACAAACACGCACATGCCAAAAGTAAAGCTTGCCACTAGTGTGAAACTATAAGTGTGTAGGAAGTATATAGTAGTAAAATAAAATAAAATTAGTCTTCAAACAATTAAAGGGAATAATATTAATGTGGGGGGAACGTTCAGTAAACGTTTGGCGTTCACGAGGTGCGGCTGGTTAGCGATGAACACAACAAACAACAGCACGCCTACGTGCAAACACTCACCTAACGTCCACTCCTCACCTTCCCTACTGCAG
Organism: Priapulus caudatus; assembly: GCF_000485595.1. Classification (NCBI taxonomy): domain Eukaryota; kingdom Metazoa; phylum Priapulida; class Priapulimorpha; order Priapulimorphida; family Priapulidae; genus Priapulus; species Priapulus caudatus. Next base: position 168,026 of record NW_014577284.1, on the reverse strand, counting down.
ACCGGAATATCGCACTGATCCCGGATCGATATACTGAATCCGTCCAAGAAGTTCCGGTCTGTCGGAATCCCTATACCGGAACTCGGGTTCATGCCGGAATATCCATTCGCCGGATATCCGGGACCGCTTTTCCCGCGCTCCGGGTTCTTCAGTATGAACAAAGAGGCGCCTGTGTTTGCGGTCGGTAGCGTGGAGATGCTAGCTCTGTGTTCGATATTCGACGCATAGACGGCGCATGCGCGACACGGGGCCGACGTAACGGGCCGACGTGAACTCTGATAGTTTTTACGAAGAACGCGACGTTACATCGATTTATACGATACAATAATCAATGATTAATTGCTGATGGCAAACAAATGTTTTAATGTAGCATGTAACGTGGCGAGAAAATCATGTTTAACGATCAGTTACATGCGGTATAGAGTAGTAAGGATGTTGTGACGTAGCCACGGTATCGTCGTCAGTATATCTTGCAACTCCGCAGAATATTACCGACGTAAAAGTTGATATGTTCACCGAGCAAATGTGAATATTTACAACTAAGGCGAGAAATTACTCTGCGATAACGAAGTTTAGTAATCTGTTTTAGAGAGTAATAAAGTGGAAAAAAAGTTTCTGCGAATCGATGATTGTATTATTATTCGCTCTCGGTCTTTCTCTCGCTTATAACCGGTATATGGAGTTTTTAACTGCTGTCTCGCTAAACCATATTTGATTTATTATCTCGAGGTTAAGTAAACACAATTTATTACGCAACGAACTCGGCGAATATGATATACACGCCCAGGGGCAATTCACCACGAAAGGTGCGGGGGCGTTGCCTGCTACAAGTATAACCACCCCCTCGTGGCGCAGGTGGGCAGCATCTAATGACCTCGAGTGTCAGCTAGTTCGTTAATCACCGAGCGGTTGCCGGTAAACTGTGTCGTTTCGCTCGATACGTACCAAATGCGGTCGTCTTTACCGCCGAGAGGTCAACCGGCCGCCGGGCGCGCAAGCTTTACCGATGAATATTCGTGATTGTGAACGGTGTGTGATTAAACGATGGCACGCGAGTCCTGGTGGGACAAGGCGCGGGCCGGGTACATGGTACGCAGGACCCAGGATATGATATATGCGGGTCTGGGGCACGGAACGGGTGGCCTGGTAACTTGTAACTTATATACCGTTACAAGGGCGATATCTAACCGTACTTTGTTGACGTCACCGCGCCCGCAAAATAACGGAAACGGAACAAGGAAAAGGGAGGAAATTTTAAATAATGCAGAACTTGTTGCTTTCATCGTGAATATGAATATAAACGTCTAGTTATGATTAATTACACGTTTGATCAATGGCTACGTGATGAAGAATCCAGAACAAGATACGACCAAAGCTATTGCCGTACGTGTTATCGATTTCTTTACCGATTGATTATCTTCAGACATCCAGGTCGCGTGTGACCTCCAGAGGCGTTTAATAAGCGTCACGGCAGATTTCGAAGGCGGTTTCCGTGGTTACCTGTACGCTAAGGGATTCTACGACGCGCAGGAATGCAGGACGCTCGGAAGCGGAAGACGAAGCATGACGCTGGTGCTGCCACTCGACGGATGCGGGACTTCGACGAACGACATTCGCGTATGTATTAGTGTGTTTGAACGAATCGGCAGAATATGTGGCGCTGAATCTATAGCGCATAAATGGGGTTTATATATAAATGAATATATGTGTTTTGCGGCAAAGATTTCTTCTCGAATATAATATTGTACATGTATTATTTAGAAAACTCTGTGATGTCTCATTACTACTATTTAATACAATTATATT
>NW_014577284.1:154682-160705 GCF_000485595.1 Priapulus caudatus | reverse complement strand
TATTTTATTATTACGTTTTTACGTATTATTATATTACTATAGTATGTGTGTGTTGTTGTGTGTGTTGTCGTGTGTGTGTGTGTGTGTGTGTGTGTGTGTGTGTGTGTGTGTGTGTGTGTGTGTGTGTGTGTGTGTGTGTGTGTGTGTGTGTGTGTGTGTGTGTGTGCGTGCGTGTGTGCATGTGCCTACGTGCGTGCGTGCGCGCGCGCGTGTGTGTATGTATGTGTGTACGTGTGCGTGCGTGTGTACTTGTGTGCGTGCGTATGTGTATTTTTTTAATATAAAATGAGTATTTTCACGAATCTTTAGTAATAGCATAAAAGTAATACAGCGGTTTCGCTAACAATCTATTATGTTTTAGAGCAATCAATTACAATAACTGCGCGGTGTCATGCCGCAGTGAGGGCTAGATAGGAAAAGCGGAAACGGAAGAGGAAGGAAGCATGGAAGGACGAAGGAAAGCGAAAAGCAGGAAAAATACACGACAGTTAAGACAAAAACTAATTGAAAGCGTTTATAAATAATCATCACACATAATCCAGAGACAATAAATTTTGTAAACCCGACGGATCATTATTATAAGGAAATAATTTACCGAAAGCAGAGGTCATCTGTACTACTATGGAAAAAATACCAGTAAGCACGTGTTTCGTAGATAAGTAGAACTGGACGCGAGTGTCCAGTTCGAGTAGAAAACAGGATTAAGAAATAGACAGCAGTAATCGGAATATCAATCAAATATACGGAGATGTTCTGGTTGCAGCGCAGAACCCGCGTGCTCTAGTATATACAGTGTTAGTGCATAGACAGCTGTGAATATTTACAATAATCTTTCCAACGAGGTTCGGCTCAATAATACACAAACACTAAGATTTACTAAAAGCACAGCAACAACATCGTACGGGAACTGTTGTCGCAAACTCGATTCTATCACAAGCGCGATCGAGAATGCAATCGACCGGCGACAAACGTCATCTCATGGCGTTACTTCACGTTCATGCACCGCGCACTGCGTCACAGCGTCACACACTGCGTCACAACGTCACCTGATATGTCACCGCGTCACGCAATGCGTCATAACGTGAGCTGATATGACACAGCGTTACGCATTGCGTCACAACGTCTTCTGTTAGGTCACGGCGTCACGCCAGATGACGTAGCGTCGCGTACGTTATCACAGAGTCGCGCTATGACGCAGTGGCACGAGCAACGTCACAGAAGCGCATCACAGCATTAAGGTGTGACGTCACACGCTAGAATTTCCCCGCGAAGCCGAAGTTATCTACAGTATTAGTGGCGGTCTTTTGGGATCGGCGAGATCTCGCGTGACACACGGCCGCGGCGAGAAATCCGAAGAAGAGCAGGACGACGCATGCGCTGATGCCGGCGATGAAGGTCATTCGATTAACGCAGAGGTCACCGATGGTGACCGCCTTATGGCGGAGTTTCAACATCTCACCCGTCTCTTCTACAAAAGTATAAATTTAGTAGTAATTAAAGTAAAAGTATATAGATGAATATCTGTTTGCAAATATAAAGCTAAATTAAAGTTTATTGGCCTACATTCAGGAACGGAAACCAGGTTATTTGTTCATCTATTTAAATGTAAATCGTCTTTCTATTAACCACAGCGTAGAAGTGATATTACCTACATCAGTAGAAGAGGAGGAACGGCTATAACCGGGGCGCAGGATCGGACAATCTCAATTATATGTGAACAGGCTAAACATCTTATAAATATTTTCGCGATTCCGGAGATCGGTTGGTTTTCAGAAGTCAATCGGGACGCGGGAAAGATGAAATCGAGGTTTTAACAAACTGAAAAATGGCATAAAGTGAAATCATATTTACATTGGAAACAAGGAATAGACTCAATTCGTTCTCCTTCTCAGTGAAACGAATTACAAACCTAACCCGCGCCGACGATTCTATTCCAAGCGGTTACTATATTATTTACTCATGTAAAGCTAGACTGTGCTTCCCTCTGGCGTCACCTACCGTCGTACATAACACTGTCGACGCTCGGAACCCTGACGTAGATGGTCTCTGCCATCAGCTGCTCGTCGACCGAGTCGCCCATGTTGTACTCGCGTCCGTCGGCATCGACCACCTTCGCCTTGTTGTCGTCGCTAGTCGACGTCGCCTCACGCTTCTTCCTGTTGCCGTCGCAATCGGGCTTGAGGGAGAGAAAATGCACAATCAGAATACAGCGTACAGTCCGGCAGACATGCGGGAACGAGAGTCGCGCGTCAGTACTACGAAAGATTGTTTCTCAGAGTTAGCGTCCAGTTCTTCAAGCGAAAATAGTTGCCGACATGTTGGCGATGAATGAATATTTTGCATTTAGAAATTCCATTCTTGATCTAGGAATATATGCGTCCGTGGTTACCGTAACGTGGATGCTATTGTTCCCCAATGTTTAAAAGGATACAGAGGTTCGCTGGGTATTTTAGTATTTTACAGTGAGTAATACTAGGCGTGGCGAAATAAAACGCATTTATTGTGTTGCGGTCCAGCGGCTGCTTTAGCGGTAGTCATATACTCCTTATGCCCTCTAGCAATGGACAAGAAGAAGGTCATAGCTGACACTTGAAAAGATATTTAAGAGACCATTACCATATCTATATACGTGTGTACATTGCGCTGATATGTTCATGGTGAGACCGAGAGACTACACTAACCGCATAGCAGTGGTCAAAGCAGACTCGACATTGACAGGTAAAGAAGACGTTGTCGATATCCGGGAACTTGAAAGCCTTGAAATGTGCGTAGACGTATGTGTGGCCGGGACTGAGGGCGGTGCTTCGCTGTGTGAAGCCAATCACCTTCTTGTGGGCGGGGCATCTGCAAAAATTAGTCACACCCTGGTTGTAGTCAAAGCTAATTGCTAATTAATGGCTATTATTATTGATTATTACTTATTATACTTTATCGTAATTATTCTAATTGTTATTATTGTTTCCGCTGCCGCCACTGCTGCCGCTGCTGCTGACATTCCTGATGTTACTACTGCTGATGCTGGTACCGCTGCTGATGATGATGACGACGACGGCGACGATAGCCGCGACTACGACGACGATGATGATAACGATGACAACAATAATGATGCGGTGACAACGACGACAACACCGACTACTAACGCAATCGCGATTGGAACAGCTAACGCTACATGTACCGATACTATTACTGCTACCAACGGCTAACGCTCCATTAGGAGTTTTCCCAACTTTGATATCATTAATGATTAATGATTAATGATTAATGTTTAATGATTGATAATCCTAACCCTAACCCTAACCCTAACCTAAATGACATTAAACCACAAACTAATATATGACCATGACCATTATATATATATATAGAGAGGAGAACGAGAGAGAGAGAGAGACGAGAGAGAGAGAGAGAGAGAGAGAGAAGAGAGAGAGAGAGAGCGAGAGAGAGAGAGAAAGGAGAGAGAGAGGAGGAGAGAGAGAGAGAGAGAGAGAGAGAGAGAGAGAGAGAAGAGAGGAGAGAGAGAGGAGAGAGAGAGAGGAGAGAGAGAGAGGGAGAGAGAAGAGAGAGAGAGAGAGAGAGAGAGAGAGAGAGAGAGAGAGAGAGAGAAAGAGACGGAGAAGAAGAGAAGAAGAGAGAAAGAGACGGAAGAGAAAAGAAGAGAGAGAGACGGAGAGAGAGAGAGAGAGAGAGAGAGAGAGAGAGAGAGAGAGAGAGAGAAAGAGAGAGAGAGGAGAAAGAGATAGATAGCTAGACAAATAGATAGCTAGATATAGATAGATAGAGAGACAAACAGACAGACAGGACAGGATAGATAGAGAGATAGATAGCTAGAAAGATAGTATAGCTAGATATAGATGAGATCAGAGAGACACCAACAGCAGACAGTACAGATAGATAGAGAGATAGATAGCTAGAAAGATAGATAGATAAATAGATACACAGACAGATGGATAGCAGACTAATAGATCAGAAGGTGTAATATGATTGGAACTGTGCAGTCTACGAACAACAAACTAAATACAAACAGGTCTAATTACAAACACGTCATCAGTGAGGTGACGAGTGTTCTGGACGGGTATCATGTAATAAACCTTACAATACATAGGCTCTAGAAGTGTGCGCCCTGTAACTATAATCACAGTATCCTGGACGTGCGCAGAGTTAGCTCCGTCGGTTGTGCCTACCAGAGGGCGCTGAGTACAGCTCCCTCAGTTGTCGGTGTAGTGCGCTCCTCTTGTAGCAGACTCGTCTGTGAAGGGCCACCTCCTCTTCCTCTTAGCGAGGTACTGTAGCTCTTGTTGGCGTAACAACTCCGCTGCTTTTCCTGCAGCGGATTCAACAGACGTAGGTACAATATATTTTTAAAACAACAGTGAAAGTGACCCGTGCAGGGAAGATAACTGTGCAGGCGAGGCCTGGAAAGACTTTACGGAACGAACAGACGAGTAATCTGACGAGCCACAAGGCGGGCCGGCGTTACATTGTAGCAATTTATAGAAATTGAGTATTTAGACGGCGTATTATTATAGAGTATTATTCGTGTGGCAACGGTACCGTTCGAGACAAGTTTTTCGAAATGACGATGCGATGATACAATGAATCGATACGAGACGAATGAGTATTTCGACCCGTATTATTAATAATATATTATTATAGTGTACTAAGTTATAGTATATATATAGATAGTTTCCTTATATTTTAGTATATTATTATATTATAAAGTATTATTTCGCGTTGGCGGCAGCGACACATTAAGCGAACCTTCTATTTAAGACGAGTCAGGTTTAGGTTTAGGTACATTGAAGAGCTTGAGGTGTTTAGATGCGTATTATTTAAATGAATATTATTACAAAGTATTAGGCGCTTGGCGGCGGTATATTTGTAGAGATTGAGTATTTAGTATGTGATTTTACCCAATATATTATTATAGTATACTAAGTTATATGCATATTAGATAGTTTCTTAGTATATTATTATTTTATAAAGTATTAGTCGCTCACGACACGCGGCTGCATGCACGGCGTGCGGGAGAACCACCCCACCGTGTAGTCCTCCACGTAAGTCGGTAGTGGCGAAACAGGGGATTACTCTCCGTCGTCAGTGGCTCAAAGTCGTCGACGATACGCGCGAACGTTCAGCGCGCCGAGTCCGCGATGGCTTCGCTCATGCCTGTACGCCTCCCGCACGACGCTGCCCCACGTCCACTGGCTTGTCTGTGATGCAGGAAGAAGCTGAGAGAGAGAGCATTTAATCATCAACAGCGTTATCGCAGTAACAGCTGAGAGAGAGCAGAGAGAGGAGAGAGAGAGAGCAGAGAGAGTGAGAGAGTGAGAGAGAGAGAGAGAGAGAGAGAGAGAGAGAGAGAGAGAGAGAGAGAGAGAGAGAGAGAGAGAGAGAGAAAGAGAGAAGAGAGAGAGAGTACATTACAGTGTTATCGCACCAGCTACCGCTTGTCTGTGATGTAGGATCAGCTCATTACAAAAATGTGTATTAATGTACATTACAGCGTTATCTTACGACGGTATACTGTGATTATCATTGAGGGTTTTGTATGACAAGGATACATTTAACAGGATACATTCTAACGTGTATCGTACAGGAGTGGATATAACGTTTTAGAGTTATTGTATAACAACTTGACATTAACAGGGTTGTATTATAATGTTATTGTACAGGAGTGGATATAGGCTTGTGTGTTATTCTATAACACGCTTGTCATTAAACAAGGATATATTATAATGTTATTGTACAGGAGTGGATATAGGCTTTGTGTTATTGTATAACAACTTGACATTAACAGGGATATATTATAATGTTATTGTACACAGGAGTGGATATATGCTTTGGTGTTATTGTATAACAACTTGACATTAACAAGGATATATTTATAATGTTTATTGTACAGGAGTGGATATAGGGCTTTGGTGTTATTCTATAACAGCTTGTCATTAACAAGGATATATTATAATGTTATTGTACAGGAGTGGATATAGGCTTTGGTGTTATTCTATAACAGCTTGTCATTAACA
>NW_014577284.1:143123-153373 GCF_000485595.1 Priapulus caudatus | reverse complement strand
TATATATATATATATATAATATATATATGTTATTATGACCATTAATTGACTTTAAAGTTGGGAACACTCCTAATAGAGTATCACCCCTACCGACCGTGTTATGTGCGATCATCACTATCACCGATGCCACACTGACACTGCTCCCACTGCCGCTACATGAACCATCTAACCCTGATGCTCATAGTGACTGTTGTCGGTATATGTCTCTTACCCTGCTTCATCAACGAGCTCGAGCCGCGACATCTGCATGCCATCATGGGCGTAGCAATCGAACACGGAGAGATCGAAGACGCCTGTGAAATAAGAAATTAAAATAGACACGTAAGTTCATACCTAGTATTGAATACTTCACTTCCAGCGAACTAAACAAATCAATTGAGGTAAATAAAGTCACGGAAACGTGTAATTTCCTTGGGCGAACCGATCCGAGATATGCTAGTCTATTGTCGTGTCACCTTCGGGGCATAAACCTATTCAGAAAGAGAAGAAGAAGAGGAAGAATCACTTAAGGCCGACACTGAGGTTGTGCCGATATATGCCCAGCCATAACTGGAAGCGAAAGGTTCAAAGAAGAATCTCTCATGATTACAAGCAGATGATGGCATTTTGGAGGATAGACTGACATTCGTGAATCAACGAACACGCGCCTAATATTACGACAGGTTCATACCTTGATTATCAACCCAGAACACTAGAGTGGCCGATGTCCAAGATCAAGGACATTGACTGCGTCACGAGCGGATTTCTGCCTTGTACGATCTTCATGTTGCAACTGCTGAACGTGATGGTGATGGACGTCACCGTATTGGGGCTAATGTTTCTGCGAATAAAAGCATGATTGTGGTAATGAATAGAAGCGTTGGAGCGGTGACAAGCCTCAAACTTGTACATAATGGGTCACTAGTACTACTCTAAAAATAGAAGTAGAAATAGATATAGAAGTGTAGAAGTAGAAGTAGAAGTAGAAGTAGAAGTAGAAGTAGAAGTAGAGAGAAGTAGAACTGAAGAAGTAGAAGTAGAACTAGTAGTAGAAGTAGAAGTAGACGGAGAAGTAGAAGTAGAAGGTACAGAAACTAGCAAGTAAGAAGTAGAAATAGAAGTAGAAGTAGAAATAGAAGTAGAAGTTAGAAGTAGAGTAGAAGTAGAATAGAAGTAGAAATAGCAGGTAAGAAGGTAAGCTATTATGCAGAGTAGACGCCTATGAAATAACAGGGAACATCTCGTTCACGGCTGTGTACTTACGGCGACTTGCATGTTGAACTCTAACGTGTCGATCTGCGTGCCCTCCGAACCTGCACGAGACATCGTAGGCGCGATCTCCCATCTCGAGGATGCCCAAGCAAACTCTGCCATCCACGATGACGGTACTGTTATAGAAGGTGCGGGCGTCGTACCCTCTCACCCTAGAACAATATTGTAACAGCTATGTACGTCAGCAGCGGTAACAGTATACATCATCGGGGCAACAGCTACCTCATGCGTGGAAGTAGCTACCTCATCGCAATAACATCTACGTCATACAGGGTAACCGCTACGTCCAGTCAGGCAGCAGGTAGGTCATTAGGGTAGCAGCTACGTGCATCGCAATAACAGCTACGTCATCGTAGTAAACAGCTACGTCAGCAGGGGTAACAGTTACGTCATGCGCAGCTACTTAATTAACGGCAAAGTCGTCGTCACTACTATTCTGCTCATGAGGTAGTCCTCGCAATCGATGTCCCCGTTTCCAGCAATAGCATGCGAGGTCGTAGACAACAACTAGGTCATAATAAAAATCGTAGATTACTATTATAATCCTTTCCACTCCACCAGTAGTTTATCTATGCTTAGAGTTTTAGCTAAGCGCCTCCACGCTGTATACATGAGCGATCCGCTCTAGGTAGTCCAGCTCGCACGCCACTTCATACGTCATGTCAATTCGCAAAAATAAGCTTGCGCGCATGCGCGCTTAGTCTTTGTCCTTGGCGATTAAACGTTGTAATTAGGTTGAAGGCAGTTTGGTCCATCCTTCCGAGACTTGTACGCGACGCTAACGACTCGCTGGTCCGACTCTATATATAGCTCCGTAAAAAATCGCTTAAGAGCGCTGACAAATATGCGGACGCATGCGTCATTGACATGTAACTAAGTGTAACAGTGCGCCGCCGGCCTACTTTCTCACGCGCTCACACACAGAGAAGCAGACGACAATGACAGCGGGTTGGACAATGGCAGACGTGCGCGCTTACAGACGAGCCACACGCGGACCCGATTTCTCGAATTCCGAGCCGCGCGAACGATTCAGGACGCACACGGCGTTTTCCTAATTAATTACCTTAATTAATTATTTAATGATCGCAATTGGAGACAACGCCTAATGCGTCATTTATAGGTGCGCATCGCTGCGTGTTCGCGTGCAGGCGCCACAAGTCCAACATGGGCTATTATATGAAGAGTAATTTCATTTTGCGATCAAATTTTAAGTAATTGACCTGTTAGCAACAGTTTTAACGACACGACTAGCTGTCTTTGTCAAAAAAGAAAAATGGAATGACGTTGCGCAACAAAAACTTGTCAACTAAGACAGCTAAACGCGGTTATCGAAAGTTGCCTGCAGGTTATTTCATGGATTTGATAGTAAAAATAATGTTATCTTAATGTAATCCAGAGTGACGACATTCTGGGTAGGCAATTATAACAAAGAAGTGTTTATTAAGGCAAATCTTTAAGAGCGTTTTCAATAAGTTCCAAAACGAAGTTCGCAAACCTCCTTGGAAGCGGCACCATACTCACAGTACACAGTACGTACTTCAATCTTTTGTTAACTCTGACCATCCTCTCTGTCTTCTTCTTCGTCAACTGTACTACCGTGTTATTTACGTGTAATACCATACACGAAGTAATTGGAAGTACGGACAGGGAACAACAATGACGACAACGAATTGCGAAGTATATCTTTCACTGCGCTCCGACTTCTGGGGTTATTGTATAACAACTTGACATTATAAAGGATATATTATAATGTTATTGTACAGGAGTGGATATAGGCTTTGGGGTTATTGTATAACAACTTGACATTAACAGGGATATATTATAATGTTATTGTACAGGAGTGGATATAGGCTTTGGGGTTATTGTATAACAGCTTGTCATTAACAGGAATAAATCACATGCACGGACATACACAGACACAGACAGACACACAAACTTGCACTCGCGCCCGCCGCAAGCACGCATGCACACACGCACGCACGCATGCACACACACACGCACGCATGCATGCACACACAGACAGCCTGTGACACACACACACACACACGCCCCCGCCCTTCCCCCACCCACACACACAAACACACACACATACGCATAAACACAAACACACACACACACACACACATGCACACACACACACATGCGCACACTCACACACACACACACGCACACTCACGCACGCCCACTCACACGCACACACACACTCACGCACGCACACGCACACAGACACAGACGCACGCACGCACAGACTGTGACACACACACACACGCCCCCACCCCCCTCCCCCCATTCACACACGCCCTCCACACACACAAAGACACGCGCGTGTTTCGCTTTCATTGCTGGCGGTCGTAATGCATTCTTTCCCTCCCGATTGACGTCCTGATATTAGGTCAGTAAGCCGCTTGCCTGATTTCGCTGGTCATTGCATCGTTAAACCCTACAACAACCATAGCGAAAGCGAAACCACTGTTTGTCGCTTTCCCAACACAACGGTGGGAATATGCACATGCTAAACGAGTGCGTACTAGGTCGTCGGTGTTCACAATCAAGTATTGTAGCTAACCCATGGTCAATTGAAGTCGAGAAAACTGCCCAGTAGCGAATTCCTCCAGTAAGCAATAATGGTTTCTTTCTAAGCGTGTTTCCACGGTGGCTGACGTTTGAGAATTATAATTGTACAGGGATATAAATCTGGGCCAGAATTGCTTTATACCGGTACGATATACTGAGAATTGCCGGCTTAAAGGTGCAACCATAGTTAAGATTTTTGAGTTAGTATACGCGTGATTCTATTACTACATAGTTATAAATTTAAACACGCACACACGCACTTAGACATACACACAAGCACGCACACACACGCACAGATACGTACGCACGCACGCACGCGCACACACACGCACGCACGCACGTGCGAACGCACACACACACGCACGCACGTACGAACGCACGCACACACGCACGCACGTACGTACGTACGTACGTACACACGCAAACATTGCCACGCAAATACGACCGCAGAAGCGCGGATTTTCACAAGGTCGGAAATTAACCGATTAACGATATTCTCATGGACGTTTACTCATCGCTACATGTTCATAACTACTTCCTGTATCAGTTCCACCGACACGCGCATGGCCACGTCTAAACGTCTCCCCCGAACTTCTTCAAAAGCAATGTCAGATAAGTCAAATTCTGTATGATTAGATGGCAGAACCTAATATAGCTGTGTATGATCGACAGATACTCGGAAAACACAGCAAAACGAAAGAGAGAATGATGTGCAGCTCAGTTCGTTCATTATAGCTTATGGCATGCACACAGAACCAGTCTAATGCACTCACTGACCCACTCGCTACGTTAAACAAGTTCACGTTTAGCATCATTGCTGGCGACAGGGAGCGCATTCAGTCGCACATATGCATATCCTAACTACTTGAACGCCACTTACGCGAAAGAAAACTGTCGCCGAATCGATGTCAGATATTTCCATTACGAGCTAGAATTCTCTGTTTGGCACATTCCGATTGCTTTATAGTACTTTCACGCTAACGTCGTGCTGTGACCATATATAGAGAGAGTGGACGAGATCTAGAACTCGAACTGCATAAACCCCGTCCGCGAAATACCCCTCGGGTGCAAGGAACTATACAATTAGTACACCGCGCCAACCAGTCGATAAGTTACTAATTCGGACTCACGCTTAAACTCGACTTGAGCGATTAAACTAAGGGTTTATCTTACAGGCGCTCTGGTAGAAAACGGGCGTGAGCGTCGGAAGAATTTAATCTTGAGAAATAAATCATGGGGGAATTTAATCATGAGAAATAAAAGAATTTATTCGGTCGTTTAGACGCGCACGCGCACAATGACCCGCACGCACACACATATGCGCATACTCATACGCGCACGCACACAATGACCCGCACGCACACACATACGAACTCACACGACGTGCTTCGTAAACAATTTGAGTTTCGATCAACATAATATTATGTACTTTCAACGCATTACTCAAAATCGAACCTTTTCGTGTAACTAATGTGACTAAACTTGTAATAAATCAACTTGAAATACATATCAATAAGAAGCGCAACCATGAAAGACACGTTAGGATTGACAGATAAAATTTGAAAAATATTAGAGAATAATTATTATATTAGGTTAAAAATATTATCCATTGCGGAAATGAAACTTGCATACTATATCCCGTTTGTCTCGCAATGGGTGGTCCAAAAGATAATAGAAGAACACAAGGTGTTCTTCTATTATCTTTTGGACCACCCATTGCGAGACAAACGGGATATAGTATGCAAATTATTATATTATCTGCCTACAATACAACCAAGCAAATAGCATTTGAATATCGCCTTACGAGGCGTTCTCAGAAAATAGTGGTATTCTATATACGCAAAGTTATTACTCAAATCATTGTGTTGCCAAAGAACGGCAAATAGACGACGCCGTTTATAATAATATAATATCATAATCCTTCCAATATTCATACATCTTAAAGGGTCATGTAACGTACGTATAGACACGCATAGACGCAAAATAATTCTACTAGTTTGCTCTGCTAGGTGTTGTGTTTGGCGGCAAAATTTAGGCGCGAATGTATCTTTAACATCAAGATAATGGCGATTAAAATGAGGACGCACACTTGCCCCAGAGCCAGTGAACAGGTTAATAGGTTCGAAAAATTTCTATTGTAGAAATTCATAGGGCAGTGTCAATTCTAACACCCAAAACATGTGCCGCCACTGACATGTTTATGCCCGTAGCACATAGGTGGTCGTTTCTGACCCCATCATTTCTCTGAGCACTACAATAATTGCCGGTCGTAAGTTTAGCGTGACTTGCTCCATCGCGAAATGACAACAGCTATTCCTGCGCTCTGTTTAGTATCAATTTTTTAAATGAATAGACAGAGACTATAGCTATTATGTCTCACGCACGTGCGTATGTCTTTACATACGACGTGATTTGCAAATTCGTGAATTAAATCCGCTACCAGAGAAGTTAACTGAAAAACACAGATAAATATATTAATATATATTGTGTGTGTGTGCGTGTGTGCATGTGTGGTAATAAACTGTTGACCGATTCAGTGTTCATTCACTGACCTCTGCTATCATTGCTATCATGTTTCTCTGACCGTTGCTCACTTATACTCGCCAATACGCGTTTTTAGGTAAATTACATGCAATTGTATCGAGCAGTTAAACAGGGTTACGATCTGACAGCATGCATCAGGAAGTGTATCTTTTAGCGTGGATGACCGAGCTATTACGTGTGTCTATATATGGAACCGTTTAGACTCTAATCGGGTGGAAAATGGGCTAAACGACGTTTGAAACGTCTCTTTTTGGAAATAATCATTTAGAGCTACTTACGGAAAAACTACTGGCAGATGTAAAAGTAATCGGCGCAAGTCATTCTGTGGAACTTGTTCTGTTCAGCTTTAATTAGAACAGTTTACAACTAATGACGTAACTGGCATAAATATAGCTCTGTGGGGATTGTGCCGCACGGCTTGGAGATGGCACACTTTAGTTATAATCCGATAAGGAAAGTCACGTGGAAATATTTACTAACGGGGAACGGAGGAAATTTCCTGGGCCGTGAATATATGTATATATATATATATATATATATAATATATATATATATATATATATATATATATATATATATGTTATTATGACCATTAATGACTTTAAAGTTGGGAACACTCCTAATAGAGTATCACCCCTACCGACCGTGTTATGTCGATCATCACTATCACCGATTCCAACACTGACACTGCTTCCACTGCCGCTACCATGAACCATCTACCCTGATGCTCATAGTGACTATTGTCGGTATATGTCTCTTACCCTGCTTCATCGACGAGCTCGAGCCGCGACATCTGCATGCCATCGTGGGCGTAGCAATCGAACACGGAGAGATCGAAGACGCCTGTGAAATAAGAAATTAAAATAGACACGTAAGTTCATACTTCCAGCGAACTTAACAAATCAATTGAGGTAAGTAAAGTCACGGAAACGTGTAATTTCCTTGGGCGAACGATCCAGATATGCTAGTCTATTGTCGTGTCACCTTCCGGGCATAAACCTATTCAGAAAGAGAAGAGAAGAGGAAGAATCACTTAAGCCGACACTGAGGTTGGGCCGATATATGCCCAGCCATAACTGGAAGCGAAAGGTTCAAAGAAGAATCTCTCATGATTACAGCAGATGATGGCATTTTGGAGGGATAGACTGACATTCGTGAATCAACGAACACGCGCCTATATTACGACCAGGTTCATACCTTGATTATCAACCCAGAACACTAGAGTGGCGATGTCCCCAAGATCAAGGACATTGACTGACGTCACGAGCGGATTTCTGCCTTGTACGATCTTCATGTTGCAACTGCTGAACGTGATGGGTGATGACGTCACCGTATTGGGGCTAATGTTTCTGCGAATAAAAGCATGATTGTGGTAATGATAGAAGCGTGGAGCGGTGACAAGCTCAAACTTGTACATAAGGGTCACTAGTACTACTCTAAAAATAGAAGTAGAAATTGATATAGAAGTAGAAGTAGAAGTAGAAGTAGAAGTAGAAGTAGAAGTAGAAGTAGAAGTAGAAGTAGAAGTAGAAGTAGAAGTAGAAGTAGAAGTAGAAGTAGAACTAGAAGTAGAAGTAGAACTAGTAGTAGAAGTAGAAGTAGACGGAGAAGTAGAAGTAGAAGTAGAACTAGCAGTAGAAGTAGAAGTAGAAGTAGAAGTAGAAATAGAAGTAGAAGTTAGAAGTAGAAGTAGAAGTAGAAGTATAAATAGAAATAGCAGGTAAGAAGTAAGCTATATGCAGAGTAGATGCTTATGGAATAACAGGGAACATCTCGTTCACCTGCTGTACTTACGGGACTTGCATGTTGAACTCTAACGTGTCGATCTGCGTCCCCCCAAACCTGCACGAGACATCGTAGGCGCGATCTCCCATCTCGAGGATGCCCCAAGCAAACTCTGCCATCACGATGACGGTGCTGTTATAGAAGGTGCGGGCGTCGTACCCCTCACCCTAGAACAATATTGTAACAGCTATGTACGTCAGCAGGGTAACAGTTACATCATCGGGGCAACAGCTACCTCATCGTGGGGTAGCTACCTCATCAAAGTAACAGCTACCTCATTATGGGGTAGCTACCTCATAAAAGTAACAGCTACGTCATCAGGGTAACCGCTACGTCAGCAGGGCAGCAGGTAGGTCATTAGGGTAACAGCTACGTCATCGCAATAACAACTACGTCATCGTAGTAACAGCTACGTCAGCAGGGTAACAGTTACGTCATCGCAGCTACTTAATTAACGGCAAAGTCGTCGTCACTACCTATTCTCTCATGGGGTAGTGTCGCAATCGATGTCCCCGTTTCAGCAATAGCATGCGAGGTCGTAGACAACAACTAGGTTATAATAAAAATCTATACTATTATAATCCCTTTTCCACTCCCACCAGTAGTTTTAATCTATGTTTAGAGTTTATAGCTAAGCCGCTCACGCTGGTATACATGAGCAACCGCTCTTAGGTAGTCCAGCTCGCAGGCCACTTCATACGGCAAAAGAAGCTTGCGCGCATGCGCACTTAGTCTTTGTCCTTGGCATTAAACGTTGTAATTAGGTGAAGGCAGTTTGGTCCATTCTTCCGGATGTTGTACGCGACGCTAACGACTCGCTGGTCCGACTCTATATAGCTCCGTAAAAAATCGCTTAGAGCGCTTGACAAATATGCGGACGCATGCGTCATTGACATGTAACTAATGTAACAGTGCGCCGCCGGCCTACTTTCTCACGCGCTCACACACAGAGAAGCAGACGACAATGACAGCGGGTTGGACAATGGCAGACGTGCGCGCTTACAGACGAGCCACACCGCGGACCCGATTTCTCGAATTCCGAGCCGCGCCGAACGATGTCACGCACGCGTTTTCCTAATTAATTACCTTAATTAATTATTTAATGATCGCAATTGGAGACAACGCCTAATGGTCATTTATAGGTGCGCATCGCTGCGTGTTCGCGTGCAGGCGACCACACGTCCAACATGGGCTATTATATGAAGAGTAATTTCATTTTGCGAAAATTTCAAGTAATTGACCTGTTAGCAACAGTTTTAACGACACGACTAGCTGTCTTTGTCAAAAAAAGAAAAATGGAATGACGTTGCGCAACAAAATTGTCAACTAAGACAGCTAAACCGGTTATCGAAAGTTGCCTGCAGGTTATTTCATGGATTTGTAGTAAAATAATGTTACTCTTAATGTAACCATGAAATCCGATGACGACATTCTGGGGTAGGCAATTATAACAAAGAAGTGTTTATTAAGCAAATCTTTAAGACGTTTTCAATAAGTTCCAAACGAAGTTCGCAAACTCCTTGGAAGCGGCACCATACTCACAGTACACAGTACCTACTTCAATGCTTTTGTTAACTCTGCCATCTCTTCTCTGTCTTCTTCTATCGTCAACTGTACTACGTGTTATTTACGTGTAATACCATACACGAAGTAATGGAAGTACGGACAAGGAGAACAACAATGACGACAACGAATGCGAAGTAATAAATCTCTATCACTGCGCTCCGACTTCGACGATGAATCTAGCATTGTTACACGCCGCATCTAAACACAAAAACTCTTACCTAATACTAGGAAACGCCAGATAACGGACAGTCATGATCATAGTTTCCATGATGGGCTAGCACTCTTAGCTATTTACCAGCGAATTTTACGCGTAGCACGCGCCCTATATTTCTCGTACATTCGACGCTTATTCCAATTGTTTACAAACACAATCAAGCTCATTACTGCCACACCCGCGCATACCACGAAGGACATATTATATAATATTGCCGTCTTCCCACCAACCAATCTATCTTAACATGTCTATTAATGCGTGGGTCAACGCTAATCATAAACATAAATGAAAACTATTTCAAATACACAGATTAATA
>NW_014577284.1:139303-141321 GCF_000485595.1 Priapulus caudatus | reverse complement strand
ACCGACACCGCACGACCGACCACGACCCACGCACGCACGCACGACACACACACACACACACACACTACAACTAACTACTACGTTACGTACTACTCTACTCTCTCTCTCTCTCTCCCTCCCGTCCGTCGTCGTGTGTGTGTGTGTGTGTGTGTGTGTGTGTGTGTGTGTGTGTGTGTGTGTGTGTGTGTGTGTGTGTGTGTGTGTGTGTGTGTGTGTGTGTGTGTCTGCAAACTTTTCTCTCAAATATAGACACGTTCCCTCGCTCCCTTTTTCTTTTCGTTTCTCGCTCTCACTATTTATCTCCCTCGCGTGCGCCACAGGTCTGACGTGCGACTCGTGTCTACGTTTGCAGTCCAGCTCTAGATTATGTTTGGACACTTACCAAACAAAGGAGCGACAGCGACAGGCCTAGGGAATTCATCGTGGTTCTTTGCGGAGACTAGCGCTACTCTGCGAGAAAAAACATAGACACGATACTCATTATCTAGGCTAATGACATGAGTTTAATAATAAATAAATAAATAAATAAATCGATCTATATATATGGTTTAACGTCAGTAGTATATTTGTAGTTTACCAGTATATTATTTTGCCTCCACGGCGCAAGCGAAATTGCAAGCTTGAAATAGCATACTCATCTGTTAATACCCCATCATTTATATGGGTAATCACATGTAGGCTACATACGACTCGTTATTTCCGTCTCAAGAGCGATAGTTTCAAGAGTGAAAGAGAAGGCGAGATGATATACCGTAGCAATAGCTCTCTTACCGCAGTTATTGCAGCCGCACGTTCTTCCTGGTGGTCACCAGCACACAAATACACACGCGAGCACACACAAGCACACGGGGCGCCGAGAAACACTGTAATGCTCGTATCGTTGTCCTCGCCCAAGTTCCGCCCGCAAATAGATCGTAGACGATATTTGACGGCAGTAAGCTTTTATACCGGCTTTCGATTTTTACTAACCTACTTTACTCGCTGACCCAGATACGCTCGCAAGGGGGCGCTGCGACGCGCGGCCGGGGGAATCCCAATAGACTATAATATAGAGATGTGCGCGCGTGCGGGGGTAAAGAGCACAAGCTAACTTATACTCAGCGAGCGAGTC
Organism: Priapulus caudatus; assembly: GCF_000485595.1. Classification (NCBI taxonomy): domain Eukaryota; kingdom Metazoa; phylum Priapulida; class Priapulimorpha; order Priapulimorphida; family Priapulidae; genus Priapulus; species Priapulus caudatus. Next base: position 140,210 of record NW_014577284.1, on the reverse strand, counting down.
GGTTTGATTGACAGCTCTCGATACTTGACTTCGTTTGCCCTTATTGCGGGTATAGATATATAGCACCTGCGGGGGCTGCGAACGTACACACACCGCGGGCGTCAGCAGCAACGATAAATGATATGCAAATCGCGTTGGGTTGTGGGTTTACGTTTTTGGGTTACGGATCGGTGGGAGGTGGAGTATGGCACATTGCCCCGATGATGCTTTCTTGCTGTCTGCGTCTCACAGCCCCTGGGGAGACCAGGGAATCCGATTCGCAAACAATGGGTGTCATCTTGCAGTGGGTGAGGCGGCGCGAACGCGCCTATCTGGAGGGTGTCCGAACGTGGTGATGCACTCACTCTGGAGACAAACAATCTAAATGTATTAGCATAACTAACACATATAGGTCTACCGTCGGTGAGAGAAAGAGAGAAAGAAAGTGAGAGAGAGAGGGAGGCAGAGAAAGAGAGAAAGAGAGAGCGAGAGGGATGGGGCAGAGAAAGAGAGAGACGGAGGGTGAGAGAAAGAGAGAGAGAGAGAGAGAGAGAGAGAGAGAGAGAGAAAGAAAGGGGGCAGAGAAAGAAAGGGGGAGGGCGAGAGAAAGAGAGAGAGAGGGGGGAAAGAGAGAGAGAGGGAGAAAGAGAGAGGGCAGAGAAAGAGAAAGAGAGAGGGAGGGGCAGAGAAAGAGAGAGAGAGAGAGACGGAGGTGAGAGAAAGAGAGAGAGAGAGAGGGCCAGAGAAAGAAAGAGAGAGAGAAAAAGACGGAGGGTGAGAGAAAGAGAGAGAGAGAGAGGGCCAGATAAAGAGAGAGACGCAGGGTGAGAGAAAGAGAGAAAAAGAGAGAGAGGGGAGGGGGCAGAGAAAGAGAGAGAGAGAGAGAGAGAGAGAGAGAGAGGGGAGGGTAAGAGAAAGAGAGAGAGAG
>NW_014577284.1:134858-139119 GCF_000485595.1 Priapulus caudatus | reverse complement strand
AGAGAGAGAGAGAGAGAGAGAGAGAGAGAGAGAGTGCGCGCGCGCGAGATAGAAGAAAAGAATAGAGAATGAAGACGAGACGTGGCTATTTGCACGTGCGTTTTCGTGTGGGTGTGGGTGTTGGTGTGGGTATGTGTGTGTGTACTTGTGTGTGTGCGTGCCTGCGCGGGCGTGCGTGGGAGCGTGGGCGCGTGCTGGAGTGTGCTCTTAAGTGCGCGCACGCGTCTTTGTATTTGTGTTTTGTCTAACGTGTGAGATATGACCACGGCAAATTCTCTAAACACAAATTCTCTATAAACACAACGCCTAAACGGGTGCGATCGACTCATCATTACAGTCATATTATTGGATTCATTCTGCTTAAGGCCTTCCGCCTTAGCATTAGGAAAGACTCTGCGTCAGCTTTTCCCGTAAAAAGCGCATCTAGCGACACAAAGCGCTTACGCGTCAATGGCTCCCCACGCGAACGCCACTATGTCTTCTGTCTGTGTCGGCGCGCGTCGGCAGCACTACCGCATTCTGAGCATTCACACACACGCCAGCGTCCTTGAAGTTTCGCACAGAGCGCCATTATGCGTACGATACACACATATTTCAGCGTTTGCTGTTTCTTTCGAAACGCGCTGGGTGTGCGGGGAAACAGCCACACGCCTGCTGTTAATAAACTGTACAGCCCTTATAAACTAACCGACTTATAAACTAGATAGGCTCTATATAGAGCGGCGTGAGAATGTATTCGACGTTTAAAACGGTATACTGATAAGCAAAGACAGATTACGACGGTGAGCGAAGAAGAGAGGGGAGGAGAAAGGGAGGGAGAGAGAGCGCCGGAGAAGAGGAGGGGGAAAATGTGGGAGATTGTGCGCTGGAGAGACAGAGAGAGCGTCAGAGAGGAGGGGGAGAAAGGTGGGAGATTGCACGCTACAAAGAGGTTGAGATAGGGATTGGCAGATATAGATATAATGCAATGCGAGAGAGCGAGGGAGTGTATACGAGAGACAGCGAGCGATAGAGAGAGCGGGGTAACAGAGAGGAGGGTAGAGAGCGAGCGAGCGAGCGAGCGAGAGAGAGAGAGAGAGAGAAGGAGAGAGAGTGAGAGAGAGAGAGAGAGAGAGAGAGAGCGAGAGAGGGTGTGAGAGTTAAAGAGACAGAGAGAGAGAGAGAGAGAGAGAGAGAGAGAGAGAGAGAGAGAGAGAGAGAGGGGGGGGGGAGAGAGAGAGAGAGAAGAGGGCGAAACAGGATTATGGCATAATTGTAAAAATGTACGTAAAATGATGAAATTGAATATTGAATCCCCACCGCATTCGCAGGGCTTAACATTTGCTATTCACGTCTGCTTATTCGATATTTAAGCGGTCTTACGCCATAACTCCGTAACTGTAAATCTCTGAGCATTTGACCATATTTTACGTGCTCTAATAATAACCTATAACACAATACCTCTCACCATAAAGCGGTTAGACGACGTCCTTTTACTATGAACCTCCAAATGATTTCCACAGGCGACGTTCGTCATTCTCATCTTAGTTTATTTTTGGTTAGCTCTAGGGCGGGTCTATAGTCCTACTATGTTGATAAATAAATACCTCTCAAGCTATGAGTCTCATGGTGTGTCACGCACACACTCGCGGACCCGTTCTGACTAGCGGGTTCACGTATTTGATGCAAATCAAGGCGCAAAATTCGATTGTGTCGCGAGCAAAGTAGCACAGCGGTCGTAATAGAAACAGCAGCAACACCAACAGCAACGACAGCAGCAGTAATAGCAGCAGCAGCAGCAGCAGCAACAGCAGCAGAAATAGCTGCAGCAGCAGCAGCAACAACAACACCACCACCAGCAGCAGCACCGCCAGCAGCAGCACCACAAGCAGCAACAGCAGTAGCAGCACGACCAGCAGCAGCCACAACAGCAGCAATAGCAGCAGCAGCAGCACCGACAGCAGCCCCCACCACAACCAGCAGTAGTAGCAATAGTAGCAACAGTAGTAGTATAGTAGTAGTAGTAGTAGCAGCAGTAGTAGTAGTAGTAGTAGTAGTAGTAGTAGTAGTAGTAGTAGTAGGCACCGCAGCACAGCAATCACAAGCAGGCGAACGAGCAGTAGCAGCACGACCAGTCAGCAGCCACGAACAGCAGCAATAGCAGCAGCAGCAGCACCGACCGCAGCCCCCACCAAACACAGCAGTATAGCAATATAGCACAGTTATAGTATAGGAGAGTTAGTGCAGCAGTAGTAGTAGTCGTAGTTAGTAGTATAGTAGTAGTAGTAGTAGGCAGTAGTATAGTAGTGAAGAAGTATTGTATAGTAATATGAGTAGTAGCAGCAAGCGCACCAGCAACACCCAGCAACAGCAGCAGGCACCACCCGAGACCACCAAAACAGCAGCGACAGCACGCCTCCAGCAGCAGCAGCTATTAACAAGCAGTAGGCAGCCATCAACACCACTACAACAGCAGCAGCCGCCAACAGCCAGCAGCAGCACACCGAACACCGAGCCAGAGGAACGAACACCAACAAACAAAACAACAAAACCAACAACAACAATCCACCATCGCAACCGAGCGGGAGACAGCAGGGCAGCAGCAACCAGCACAGCAGCAACAACAGACAACAGCACAGCAGCACCTCCCACCACCACTCCACACCAACATGCAGAGCAACAACAGCAGCAAGCAACAGCAACACAGCAGCAACAACAACAGCGAGCAGCTGCGACTGCCTGACCTGAATTGGCCGCGCCGAGATGAGCGGAACAAAGTCAGGCATCACATGCGCTCTGAGGGTATAACATCACTCTGCGCCCAGAGCTTGACGTGTGCTGGCGCAGGCGCGTCAGCACCTCGTGCTCAACACGCATGACAAACGAGGGACATTCGGCCGTGACGGGAATGAGACACAAGAGTCACGTCTAGGAGACTGCGTCACGAGAGTACGCGCGTCGACCGATGACAACGCCAAGGAGACAGCAGTGTGCAGCGTCGCAATCTCGCAGTCAGGCCTGCACCTAACCGAGGTTGTTATGTCCCGACGGCGTACTTATAGATATATATTGTTATTCGTATTGTATCGTAATGCTAGTTTATTGTATTGTACTGTAATTGTATTGTATGTATTGTATGTAATGTATTGATTGTATTGTATTGTAATTGTAGGTGTATGTATTGTTATGTATGATGTATGGAGTATATTGCATTGCAGTGCAGGTTGTTATGCATGCATGCATTGCGATTGCATTGCGTTGCGTTGGCGTTGCGTGGCGTTGTGCGAGAAATTTGCGTTGCGTTGGTGTTGTGATTTTATCCTATATATAGAATATGCATATTACGTCATGTAGTTATTTATATATATAGTCATATAACTGCGTATCGATTTGAAATTGATAGTTCCTACGTGGTTTCTAGTGCCTCCGCAACGGTACCGATGCTATCTGCCATATAAACTCATCGCATTTGTGCAGGACGCGCGCAGCGATAGTCACGGACTGTACGGTAGTTCGCATCCATGGAGCTAGTAGAATCGGTCGAATCGCGCATCTGCTCTGTCTGCTATCTTCTGTCCCGGTCCGCTCTTTCTATCCTGTGTATCTGGCCTGTACGGCTCCGTCTTTATCCTGTAATCCCGGTATGTCCGGGCTCCTTATTCTACACGGCTCAAGCGGTGCATCGCGAGCACGTTAAGCATCTTTATTTAGAATTGCAAACGAATAGGCGGTACGATACACGCGACATATGCTTCTCTATCTTGTATGCTGAGTCTGTCGGTTCCGTCTTTCTATCTGTATCGTCCTTGTCTGTCGAGGTTCATCTATTCTTGATCACGCTCAGCGGGTCGGATCGCGTGACAACGTTAAATCTTTTATTAGAACATTCAAAGCAATAGGCGGACGAATAATATCTCACATATATAATCTCAGTGACCGTATTGGTGTCAGAGGCGCTGTCCCGCGGCGCCCCTGCCGGCCACACGCGAATGGATGTAGGGTCATTATGAGGGTGTTACATTATTTGGCCGCCCGCCCCAGAGCAATGTAGTGGCTGTCACTATCTGCTTCATACTATCATGAGATAGTGAGTGTTAGAAAGACGCTCGCAATACACACGCGACTACTGAGATAAGTGGAACACATGAAAGCTCGTACCGACAGTTGAGAGGATTCACACAAACAGAGAGAGGGAAAGAGACACAGACAGAGAAAAGGACAAGGACAAGAGGAGAAAGAACAGAGGAGGAGAGAGAGAGAGATGAGAAGGGACGAGAGATGA
>NW_014577284.1:132420-134833 GCF_000485595.1 Priapulus caudatus | reverse complement strand
TCAGTAGGTAGTAGAGTACGGTTAGTAACTATGAGTAAGTAGGCAGCAGCACACAAGCAGCACAAGCAAAGCAGCAGCACCACCACCACCAGGAAAAAAAATAAATAAAAAGACAAACAGCACGACAGCACCCTCCCAGCAGGCACAGGCCAACAACAAACAGTAGCAGCATCAACACCAGCTACCAACAGGCAGCCAGCGCCGCAACAGCCGCAGCAGCACCACCACGCACCTGCCACCAACAACAACTAAACAACAAAACAACAACAACAACAACAACAACATCAACCACCAACCAACAGAGCAGCAGCAGAAGCAGCAGCAGCAGCATACACAGGGCAGCACAGCAGCAGCAGCACTCCGACCACCACCAGCCTCCACCACCCGAGAGAGAGAGAGAGAGAGAGAGAGAGAGAGAGAGAGAGAGAGAGAAAGAGAGAGAGAGAGCAAGACAGAGGAAGGCAGAGCAAGAATGTGTGTAAGAGAGAGAGCGCGCAAGAAAGAGCGAGAGAGAGCGTGTGAGATCGAGAGAGTACGAAATAACGAGCGAAGGGTAGAGAGAGTAAGCGAGAGAAAAAACAGAGTATGGAAGCGAGAGAGAGAGGGGGAAAACGGCAAAAAAACATGGCGAGTAAAGCCATACAATTACAGGTGGTCTCACGAGATGCGCAGCGATTGAACAGTGGACAAAATTACGAGCATAGGCCTACATCCCGGAGAGGCACCAACAGAGCGGAGACAAATTGTATATACATCCCACAAATTAGCGATATTCAGTTGACGAAGCTAAATCGATCCTCATTAACCCGCAGCAGCACGATCGGCACACGGTATATGTAATGAAGCAAATTCCATCGTAATTAGTACGGGAATTTGATCATAGCTACATTACATATATAGCATCATAGCATCATAGCATCACGCGAGAGCGCGCGCGCTCTTGCATGCACGATATACCGCCTCGCTCGCGCTCTCGCATCGCGCCTCCCTCTGACACCACGATGGCCGAGCGACCCAACGACACGCTCGTTTGCGCCGAAAATATGACGGCCCGTAACCGCGTGACGTCGCCCCGCTGCGAGGCGGGATCGTGGGTGGGGATCGGCGCAGATGCATCCCGCAGCGTGATTGAATACGTGCATAGCCGCGGACTGACGGCACGGTATCTGTGCCCACGACACGGATACCGATGGCGGCGCGAATACCCGGCGGACGGGTAGAATTCGGTCAGACGACAACCCAACAGGGACGGCTGTCGCGCTGGACGGCTTGTCAGCCGCTTGTAGAATGAGTGTTTTGCGACAAAGCAACGCCGAGGGACGTTGGCGTGCTGCGCGTAATTGTGGAAAATGTTTTTTCAGTGTCGCACACAATGTGAGGGCCGCGCTTAGCGGCGAGCGACAACGTGTCTCCCGTGTGGCTGTAGGCGTTGCAAACTCCGACGAAAATAACATGAAAATAATATGAAAAAAGACGTAATGCCACATGATGTTACTTTGGCATATATACATGCGTATATATATATATATATATATATATATATATATATATATATGCTATCTGTATTTGTGAAGTTCCTAGCTTGGTTTCGTGCTCTCAACGTACATGCTCATCCATATAACTCATGCATTGCACGCGCCAGCGATATAGTCAGGGATGTACAGGGTAGTTCGCACCCATCTATAAATTCGGTCGATCGGTCTGTCTGTCTGCCTATCTGTCTGTCCGTCCGTCTTTCTATCTGTGTATCTGGCTGTCGGTCCGTCTTTCTATCTTTGTATCGGTTTGTCTGTCCCGGGTCTCTTATTCTTATCACGCTCAAGCGGGGTCGATCGCGGACACGTTAAATCTTTTATTTAGAACATTCAAACGAATATGCGGACGATATAGCGAATATGCTTTCTATCTGTGTATCTGTCTGTCGGTTCGTCTTTCTATCTTTGTATCGGTCTGTCTGTCCCGGGTCTCTTATTCTTATCACGCTCAAGCGGGGTCGATCGCGGACACGTTAAATCTTTTATTTAGAACATTCAAGCAAATATGCGGACGATAAATCTCGATATTTATCTGACATGACCGTATTGTGTCATGGCGCTGTCCCGCGCCCTGCTGCCACCGGTCATATAGTGTTATCATTTATTTGCCGCCGGCCCAACATTAGTGCTGTCACTATCGCTCATATACATACAGGTATATACGCGCTCGCAATACACACGCGACTACCTGATGCATATAGAACACATGATGCTCGTACCGACAGTTGGAGCGATTCACACACAGAGAGGGAGAGACACAGCGAAAGACAGACAGAGAGAGAGAGAGAGAGAGAGAGAGAGAGAGAGAGAGAGAGGAGAGAGAGAGAGAGAGAGAGAGAGAGAGAGAGAGAGAGAGAGAGAGAGAGAGAGAGAGAGAG
>NW_014577284.1:120084-132395 GCF_000485595.1 Priapulus caudatus | reverse complement strand
CCCTCCCTCTGACACCACGATGGACGCGAGCGACCCAACGACACGCCTCGTTTGCGCCGAAAATCATGTACGCCCGTAACCGCGTGACGTCGCCCCGGCTGCGAGGGCGGATCCGGTTGGGTGGGATCGGCTGCGAGATCGCCATCCCGCAGCGTGATTGAATACCCTCGTGCAGATAAAGCCGCGCGGACTGGACGGCACGGTATCTGTGGCCACGAACGGGCTTACCGATGGCGGCGCGAAATACCGGCGGGCACGGGTAGAGATGCGGTCAGACGACACCCAAACAGGGACGGGCCTGTCGCGCTTAGGACGGGCTTGCTCAGCCGCTGTGGTAGAATGAGTGTTTTGCGACCAAAGCAACTGGGCGAGGGGACGCATTGGCGCGTGCTGCGCGCATAGATTGTGGGAAAATGTTTTTTTAGTGTCCGATCACACAATGTGAGGGCGCGCTTAGCGTGAGGCGCGAGCGACAACGTGGTCTCCCGTGAGTGGCTGTAGGGCCGTTGCAAACTCCGACGAAAATAAACATGAAAATAATATGAAAAAAAGAGTAAATGCCAACTGATCTTGATTTGGCATATTATACATGGTATAATATAGGTATATATATATAATATAATATATATATGCAGCACAAAGGTAGACAATGCGAGGGCGTGCGTTCGCGTGCATGCGGTGCGGCATGCGTGCAGGGCGTTTGATGGTTATGGCTTGCAGTGGTCTGTGTGCGGGATGCGTGTTGCGTGTATGGTTTGTGGGAGGCCGTGTTCTGTGTGTGTCAGCGTTTGTATGTGGTTTGTGTGTGTGGGGTGCGTGTGCATGCTGTGTGTGTGGGTTCGTGTGTGTTGTGCGTGTGTGTGTGTGTGTGATGTGTGTGTGTGTGTGCGATGGTGTGTTTCGTCGTGCAGTGAGCGCGCGTGTGGTGCGTGCGTGTGTGCGTGCGTGCATTGCATTGTGTATGTGTGTGCGTGCGTGCATGTGTGTGTGATGGTTGCGCGCGCGTGTGGCTGTGATGTGTGTACTGTGCGTGGCGTGCGGTCCAATGAATATGTGTTTGGTGTGCTTGCCGGTGTGTGCGTGCGGTGCGTGGTGTTGTGCGTATGCGTGCGAGACTTGTGTCTGCGTCGTGTAGTGCGTGAACCAGCGTTCGTGATTGGCGTGCATGCGTGTCGTGCGCTGCGTTGCGGTGTGCGTGTGTGCGTGCGTGCGTGCGTGCATGTGTATGTGTGTGCGTACGTGCATGTGTGTGTGCGTGCGTGTGTGTGATGATTCGTGTGGACTCTGCGTAGGTTCTGCACGGATTACTACAAGATGGAATTAAATATTTAAACAGATGTGTCAGAATCTGCTGGTCTGTATGCATATTTAACACCATGTTATATTCATTTATTTATCCCATAGCTCTGCAATCATGCCCATGCAGTAACTTTCTCTCACTCTCTCTCTCTCTCTCGCTCACTCGCTTAATTACTAGCACTGACGTAAGTGCAGGTATGTGCTCAGGCACATTAGATCATTTTTGCGCATGTCACATTACCTGCCAATATATATAATGGCCAGGTAATGTGACATGCGCAGGAATTTATCTAATGTACCTGAGCACATACCTGCATTTACGTCAGTGCTAGTAATTAAGCGAGTATATATATATATATATATATATAGATATATGTATATATATATATTCATATATATATATATGTATATGTGTGTGTATGTGTTTGTGTATATAAGCGAGCAGGCGGCTGCTCGTATTGCTTTTCAAGCTTTGGTGTATGACGTATATGGCGTCTTCAATCGACGATGATGACATATGACTCTACGGTGCGTGCGGCATTGGCAAGCATCACGATGTCATCTCTCTGACAGTAAGTCGATTTTACTTCGGTTTGCAACTTCATTAGAACGCTGGAAGGGTTCCCTTTTCCAATTATCAACTATATTTGATTAAAGTTAACTAACTACAAACACCTGATATGTTATGAACTTAGTCTGTAAGATTGTGTCGTGGTTATGAAACATCTGCATGTCGTCTATTAAGGTGTACTAAATCAAAGCAAATGTCGTACTAGAAGAATATAGAAGAGAACGCAGTAGTCGTAAGTAGAGTATCCGTCAGCAATCTACAGAAAATATCATACCGTAACTCGCTGTTAAACTGGTCACGTCACGGTAAATAGCTTATATAAAATAATTATTGAACACTTATTTGAAATGTAAAAGGCTGAGTGGTCAGTAATTTTTTGTAGTTAAATTGCCGCATCGTACCTTTCGTTTTGTAGTTGCGTCCAATATTTAAACCAACTCTAGAGCTTAATGCGTAGTTCGTTATACAATGCCCCTACAGTAAATTAAACCCCTCAGCAGCTTCTGTATCTTTAACTAGTTTATCAGCTAAAACCGTCAGGGTGTAATTAGTGTCGGTAAAAATTGATTTTTTTACAAAAAGACGACGACAACATTTTTGCAAATATAACCTTCGTGCAGTTCGCGACGTATTTCACACTGGTTGGACGTTCCCTCCACACCTCGTTAATCACAATAGTCTCGCTACGGTGCATGTGGCGCCAACTATCGAGTTTATTTCGAACGAAGATGGCGAACAGGGTTTTACGAAAAAATTGGACAATTCCTCGAGATTTGTAAGTCTTTCTAACGTATAATCATTGCAAGAAAAAGCTTAGAGGGAGAATGCAGACGGACCGCCAGATAGGCAGACAAATGTGAAGAAGAGACCATTACAGAGAGAGACAGGTGGAGAAGGGAGAGTGTGTGTGTGAGAGAGAGAGAGAGGAAGCTAAAGAGAGAGAAGGAGAGAGAGTGAGTAGAGATAGCTAGATAGAGAGAGAGAGAGAGAGAGAGAGAGAGAGAGAGAGAGAGCGCGCGCGGGGGGAGCAGAGAGAGAGAGAGAGAGAGAGAGAGAGAGAGAGAGAGCGAAAGAGAGAATCGTGAGGGAGAAAGAGTAAGAGTGTACGTAATATTTAATACACATGATCTGTTCTCATCGTAGTTATCTTTCTGCTTTCTGGTTTAGCAATGAAACAGATTAAGGTTCTGAACCCAGCTCTGTACAACAAGAAGGTAAAGTGCGTACGACAACCTATATAAGCGTTTCTACGGGAAGCGCCAACAGAATTTTTAACGCGATCAAACCGTTTCAAATTAACATAGATTCAATTAGAAACGCAATAGAAGAGAAACAACATGCAGCGAAAAGTGCAGGAATCACACAGACGACATCACAGATGAGCGATAACAGAATGAAGATGCATAAATGCAATGCTCTTGTGTTTCTGCTTGCTGCTCACCTCGTTCAGTCAGCAGTGTTGGTGTTACACCACGTTCCAGAGGGACTGATAAAGGCGCCAGGTGTCCTCACGATCGGCACCATCATGCCTTTACACGAAGCCGACGCCGAGCACGGATGCACGAAGTACATTGACACTGTTTTACTGCAGTATATGTACGCAATCGTTTATGCCGTCGAAAAGATTAACAACGACAGTGAAATCTTACCCGGAATCACGCTGGGCTACACGATATATGATAGTTGTCAGAAGGATACCATAGCCATTGCCAGAGCGTTGAACTTCATTAAGATCAGAGATGATCCGCAAAATGTGACCGATGCCAACGATGACGCTGTTGGGACAGCACTTTGTGACCACTGTGACGTCGTCGGTGTTATTGGTGAAATGTTCAGCCATATTAGCGTGCAAATTTCACACATTCTTCAGTTGTTACAAATACCACAAGTCAGCCCATTCTCTACCAGCGACGTGTTGAGTGACAAAAGTGAGTTTCCCTACTTCATGCGCACTGTGCCCGCCGACACCAACCAAGTGGCCGCCATGGTGTCACTAATAAATAGATTTGGTTGGAGTTACGTCTCAATGCTATACGTTGAAGGCAGCTACGGTGAAAACGCCGCAAGACTATTTCAGCTGCTTGTCAGCAAGAATAACGGACTGTGTATCGGCTTGTATCGTAAGCTTTCGCTACGAAAGGCGGGTGGGACTGAATCGGAGTACGACCTGGTCGTTGATGAGCTGCTACAGCACATGAACGCTAAGGTTGTTGTTCTGTTTCTCTACCAAAGCCAGCTTTCTCTTCTGATGAAATCCGTACAGCGAGCCAATATCACGAACCATTTTATATGGATTCTCAGCGACGATTCCGCGTACGAACCGTTCACAGGTTACGAGGATGTTATGGATGGTGCAATCATCGTAGGTCTGTGGACGCCACTTGTTGATCCGGAACTGGAATCGTGGTGGCAGAACCGGACGCTAGAGGACTCTGAAAACAATAGATGGATCCGCGAGAGTTGGGAACAGGCGCATAACTGCAGCTTCACTCTAGACACGTGCCGAGTTGATGAAACGTTAACGCATCGGCCGTTAAAGCGTGGTGTCTATCACGTTACGAACGCGGTTTACTCGTTCGCCTACGCTCTTGACGCTGTTGTACGAGATCACTGCGTCAGCGTCAGCGGCCTGATGTTGCGTCGCTGCGTCACGGGTCCGCGTCTGCTCGCGTATCTGAAGAACGTTTCGTTTGAAAGCTATCCTGGTCACGTCATACGCTTCGACGAAAACGGAAACATATCTCCGCGGTATATAATCCTGCATTTTATCCGCGACGATAACGCCAGTCATCGTATCGTTGACGTCGGCACGTGGGAAAGCAGCAAACTTGTCATAAACGAGACGCTACTATCTTGGATGCGAGCCACGGGAGAATCACCAGAGTCCGTCTGCAGCAGGCCTTGTCCCGTCCGCCATTACCGCATCCAGCTGAAGCAAAGCTGCTGCTGGAAGTGTCAACCATGCCGCGACAACGAATACCTTATCAACAACGCCACCGACTGCGTGCCCTGCTCCGCCCTCTACTGGCCGAGCGAGCGCGACGCGTTCCTCTGCGAGGAGATCTACCTGGAGTACATACGATACTCGGATATGGTTGCCATCGCGTTCTCTGTAGTCGCTGCTTGTGGCATCGCAGCAGTGGCGATGGTAGCTGCTGTGTTCGCGAAGGAGAGAAAGGCACAGCTCATCAAAGCCTGCAGTAAAGAGCTGAGCGCTGTCATGCTGTCTGGAATCCTTCTGAGCTTCGTGCTGGTGTTGCTGATGCTCGCTCCTCCGTCAGCCGTCACTTGCACACTCATGGAGCTGGGTCTACCGCTGTCATTCACGACCATCTACGCACCGCTGCTGATACGCACAAACCGCATCTATAGGATATTTACTGCTGGGAAAAATAGTAACGTGCGACCGCCGTTTGTCAGTTCCAAATCACAACTTATATTCACCTTCATCATCACAGCAATTCAAGTAAGTACATAATATACAGTTAATTCGTGGATGTATTTGTTTTTGTTACGCCGATTTTAAAGTACATGGATTTTTCAGAGCAATTCATTTATTATGCTGAGGTGTGTTGTCAGAAACATAACAGGTAGTTATGACATCACACGTTTAAAATGTTATAAACCTTGAAGTAAAATGTCATGCATCAGTTACGCCGTTTTGAACTTATAAGAGTCATAATTATTTTGTTGTATAAACAAAACGTATCACTGGACTATAAATTAGATCCCGTGGTAGAATTATATTTTTACTAATATAACCTTTCGCAGGAAGTGAAAAAAACGCACGTAATGTTTTCTGCAGCTGTTGTCCAGCATAGTGACGGCTATCGTTGTACCGCCTGTACCCACCAAGCAACAGAGGTCGCTGAGTGTACCGTACGTCGAGATGTACTGCTGGCTGGCGCCTGTAGAACTCCATTCATCCGCCATCTTCAACCTGCTTCTGGTCGTCGCCTGCACCTACTACGCCGTAAAGACACGTAAACTGCCGCACAACTTCAACGAGTCGCGTTTCATCGGTATCTGTGCCTACACGGCCGTGCTAATGTGGATGGCTTTCATTCCCATCTATTTCATCATTAATCGTGCCTCCTATAAGGTGGTGCTACTAGTAATAGCTGTGCTCGCGAACGCGTACGTGACATTGTTGTGCTTATTCGTTGTGAAGATTTACGCGCTTTATTATATAACAGACGGCTCATTGGACATCAACACACTTGCTAACACACCCGCGGCACCATTTCCAATTAATCGCGTCGCGCCGGAAACGTATAGTAAACCTACAACGTCGGCGGCGGTAGGGGGCAGCACCTCTGCCAGCTATGCAAACGATATTCGCACTGCTGGCCTCCAATCAGGCAGATAGGTTTCACTATTCTTGGCTAGTATATATTGGCGTGGCCGCCACCATGGACTTTTACCGTCACAATTAAAAGAGTCAACCTCATGGCCATCGTGATGAGTTCGCCGTATTCTGTCATCACCGTGTCTCCCCTACTGTTTACTTGAATCATAATAGATTCTACCACCATGGACCAGCCTCATGGATTGTTCATCTATCATGGACCACCCTCACGGTTGATTCATTAATGTGGACATGATTAGAATGGTGGTAAGGTTTGCACGCTGTTGAAATTTTGCACGCTGTGTTTGTCGGTTACACACATTAAAATCTTACGATTGCGTGCAGTGTGTCTGTGTATTTAGACTAATAGAGACTAGATTGCTGTCCTTACTCATTTCATATCTTACGAGTGTCTGGCATGTGCCGTGGTATATATCTAAGCCGACGTTAACGTAATACGAAGGGAATGAACTCGCTAACGATGTAGCTTAGGAGTTTTTTTACTGCTTACGCTAACTGCTGTATAAGTGAAATTTATTGCAGATGGCAATGATATATACGTCGACTAAGGTGAAGGCAATTGCGAAAATTACTATGACCTGTCTCGGCTACCGACCCACTTCCTAGATACGTCAACTACAATAAAGCCTAAGCCATTCAGTTCCGATACCAAGGATAAGCGTTTATTTACTCACGACTACATTCAATCGCATCAATGTTATAATTTTCTATGCTCCGTCAGACTGGATTTGCTGCCATATACTAGTATGATAACGTTCTGCAGGGATGCTCGTCTCTGCACATGGTATCGGGAATTTCATCCAGCAGAAGTCGAAGCCGAAGCAGAAGAGCAAGACGACGAATATAATGCAGCGGTTTCCGAGCTATACGCACGTAGGGAAACACATGGAATTGTATAGAGAAATTAGAAAGCAAACTATACGGTATTATTTTTAACCGATGAAACATGGACACGCCATTAATTCTTTAGCCGATCCGGGGCTAACAAACATGCATCAACAAGAATTGAATTATTGAACTCCAGTAACAATGTTAGCAGAGTACTTAGACACAAATATCGCAACAACATTATCCAAAATTTATATGACATGATTAAACTATCGGCTTTTAGTTGCCAAGTTTAGCGAGTCGATCAACTATTCGTCTTATTCGTGTAGAAAAATAAGACGCACGCAACGTTTGCTGTGGGTGTGCGGTACCGTCGCTCTGATGTGTGCCTAGTTTCAAAGCATCGATCTTTTAGGTTCACGTCTTTCGTTTAAATTCAAGTTGCGTGTATCCCTGCATACAAGCGCCCAAATGCAGTATTTTTCGCCATAGTTTCTTTCTGTGTAATTTACTATGTACGCCGATCATACCCGCCGCTTCCGCCAACACACGAATTGGCAGTAATTAATCGTGCATGCTTCACCTGCCATCTTGCGATTAAATTATAAATAATATATGCGCTAACGGCAGAATTAACTAGCATCAATGCAATTATTTGTATGGTGTATAAAAAATTATGTAATCATACCAGATATAGAACGCATAGACGGTATGTGAAACACCGTTAACATATTTAGAACGCACTGCATGCGTGTTTGTATCTGTGCGTGTATGTAGAATCTACTATAGGCACGATAGTGGATGGCAATTTTTTCCGTAGATCTTCTGTTAAACTCAGAGCGTAAATTATTTTCCAAGTTTATGCTTTATAGCTTACAGAATAAGGTTCAATAATGCTGTAACAATTGAAAATTGTGGCTAAGCTTCAAGGATGGCAGCCAAGCTTCAGGATGGCTACCAATCTTCAAGATGGCGGCCAAGCTTCAAGGTGGCTGCCAAGTATGAAGATGGCTACCAAACTTCAAGATAGCTGCCAAGCTTTAAGATGACTACTGAACTTCAACATGGCGGCCAAGCTTCAAGATGACTACTGAACTTCAACATGGCGGCCAAGCTTCAAGATGACTACTGAACTTCAACATGGCGGCCAAGCTTCAAGATGACTACTGAACTTCGCGATGGCGGCCAATCATCAAGATGGCGGTCAGGCTTCGGAGTCTTGCTCCTGTGATGAGCACTCCTTCTCGATCTCCTCGGCCGACCTCAGGTCAATCGCAAACCTGCGCGGCCGCGACTCCGTGCGCATGCACTCGCGCCCGAACTCCTTAAAAGCGAACGCGAGCGCGCAGGCGAGCCGGCGCGCCCCCTGGCGGCTCTCGCACACGTAGGCGTGGCACTCGAAATCCGGATCCGGAAACGCGTCGCCTCGGACGACGATCATCGCGAAGACGCGCGAGTACTTGACGTCCTGCACGCCGTACGATATCGTGTCGATCGGACGCAGGCCGATGGCGTCGCTGTCGCCGTCGCCGACGCTGACGCCGTCGCTGCCGACGACGACACTCGTGTGTATGCCGTACTTCGACACCTGCAGCTGCAACGCCGGAAGCGCATCTTCCTGACCACGCCCCCTGGAGGCGTCGATGAGAGATTCGACGGGGTGGCGCGTGTGTCGGATGCCCCACAGTCCGCGCGTCGGCCGCCGACCGAGGTACCGCACGCTGAAGGTCTGCGGAAGAGTATCCTGATCGGCGAGCGCCGATGCCGCGTCGTCGCTGTCTGATGGCGAGGCGTCGGCGGAGCAGGGTAGCTGCGAGTCGCGGCCGTCGCTAGCGCCACGCGTCGTGAGTCGTTTCAGCAGACGACGCGCCGACTCGGCTAGATTCGGCTTCTCTCGGACGCTCGTCTGCGCGCTGATGACCTGTGACGTCATGGCGTGACGTCAGGAGGTTATCAGTGGTGTTGTGTGTAGGGTGTTCAATCCTCAGGCGAGAGTGAGCGCGCGACTTTCCGGCGTGAATTTCTTGAACATCGGACTTGTTGTTGTTGTTGTTGTTGTCGTCGTGGTCGTCGTCGTCGTTGTTTCTGTTGTTGTGCCTCTTCTTGATTGTTTTCTTCTGAACCGATATGGCTATACTGTCTAGAATCTATCGAGGATATCCGACGAGGAAGGCTTGCTACGGGAGAGACGAGAGAGACATTGTTACGCCACAGGCATCCCTTAACTCTAGGCACGCTAAATTTCAATCTTCAATGCGTTTGTTGTCTCTGTTTGGGCATTCAAGTTATAGGCTGCGTCTACTAATGGTGAGTATACCTTCCCACTGTATGATGCATGAACATTAGCGCTTCGAATCTCTCTCCGTATGAACATCAGCTTGAAGAATCTATATGAACGTGTGTAGTCCTTCGATGCGACAGTCACCGTGTAGTTCCATGCAGATAATACACACGCTGACTATCACACGCGAGCGCTCACACGTTGAATTTCGCACGAGCGTTCAGACTGCGTATAGCACATACGAGCGTGTTGTGAGAGCTGTAAACAAGCAATTCGAATCAGTTATCGATAACAATCAGTCAATCACGTTGGCATCCAATCAATCAATAATCATTAGAAGTCTCTGGACAGTAATCAAAACAAAATTTCCTTACCTCGCGAACGTACGCACACACACACACACGCACACACACACAGACACACACACACACACACACACACACACACACACACACACACACACACACACACACACAACACTCAAAAAAATAAAGTGTCAGAATTGAATCGTAAAGTGTCAATTGTCTACACTATAAAGAGTTCAGTTAGAGACAGCAGCTTAAGTGTAATTAATTTCAAGTGTTAGAATAATTTATACCAATGAAGTGTTAGTAATATTAACACCTCGTTGGTAAATATTAACTCGTTTTGGACTAAAACGAGTAAGTACTGTAGTGTTAAATGTAAACACTGACTTTACACGGGTACGGCAGTCTCACACACAAGTACAAACAGTCACACTATCTCTATCCCTAACCCTAACCTTAACGCTAACCCTAACCTAACCCTAACAATAACTCTAAACCGACTCGGCTATCTTATATACGCGTGTCATAGTACCTAAATTAATCTATGGTGTATAACCTTTGGCTTTCAATATTTTGCATCTGAACTGACAATCAATCCCAATCAACTGGTGTAGGCTAGCTGGCACAATAATGTTCATTTTCATACTTCAAATCCGAGTGTTTTCTAGCTCATCAAGAAATCTTAATCGTGAATTAAATCGTCAATTAATTTCCATCCGCATTATTTTGTGGGAAAGCGACGCATGCGCAAATGGACTGCCGTACCCGTAGCTTCGAGACATTAAGATACGGCTGTCGTACCTCCAGCCACTGCGCACGTAAATAACTTTATGAACAAAGAACAATGTTAACTCTTGTGAAAGGGAGAGCAGGGAATGGAGCTCTTATAAAAGATTGTGGAGCTCAGTTTGACACATATAGTGTAAATTTTTGACATTAAAGAAAGTGTCACTGTTTTAACACTTTATGATTACATACCTGACACCTGTATTACTTGGAGTGACGCTTCAAGTGTTATATGTGATGTAACACTCGATAAGTGTAACTAGTTTTACACTTTAGTTTTTTGAGTGTACTCCCACTACACAGTACTCACTCTCTCCCGAACAACTTCGCAGACGACACAACAGCACCAGCACTGGTTCCTCCCTTGTCCGACAAACGCGTAGAAACCTACATTCGCAACGCGAACCGGGTCAGTGTGTGTGTAAGGCCGACCGACCGACACAGTGCGCCTGACTGTGCAGACTGCAGGCGTTGCAGGCAGGGGACCTGTGATTAGACACATCCCATAGTCCTTGCCGCGTCACCCGACCGCGCAGTCACCGAATCCGCAGCCGCCGTGCGTGACCGCAAGTCACTGAACCTCCCCATCATCCATAGCCTTCAGCCGGCGAAACTGGTTGGCCGAAAATCCGAAACGTATACACACACACAGCGCGCGGTGTTTAATACGCGACGGGAGAAAAAAAAACGGGAGCGAATGACGCGTAATTGCCGATAGAGGTCGCGTGCTTCGCGACATGGCGCAAATATTGTGGTTTGTTGTAGGAGAGTGTCAGTAAACGGATCATGTTGGTTTTGCAAAGCTGTAAAAAACGCGGCGTGCCGCCAGATTTCTCTGTATTTCTTTGTTTAACAGCGGTAGGTGGCATGCTTATGGTTAAATCTATCACCAGGTAACTATAGGTAACACCTTTAAACAAACGCAGTTGTTTCGCCTATTTAACTACACCAACACATATTTTTTCCAACACCTGTTTGCCTACACTTTCTAGGGTTTTTTCGAAAAGCAGTTTACATGCTATATACGTATATATATATATATATATATATATATATATATATATATATATATATACATATTTACTTATTCGGTTTAGTATTTATTTATTTATTTAACACAATAATTTACCCACAGACTATTTTGAATTCACGCGGTAACACGAAGCGTATATCTCTAGCGACAAGGCTATACAGTGTAACATGTATAGCTATTATGTTCGAGCGATTACGCGTTACATTCTACGGCGCGTGGTGTGAGATAGATGCTATCATTAATCACAATGTCGCATCCGGATTTCCAGCGCGCAATGACAGCGCTCGTCAATAAAGTCGGTCGACCGCGAACGGCGTTGTCGTTGTTTCTTATCGCGGCGTTGAAATAATTCGAGCGGAATATTCGCGTCATTGATCAACCGAGTCTCTGAGCTCATAATCATACGACGCCCCTGATTCCGACCTCCATCCTGCGCTTTATTCAAGTGTCGAAGCGATCACGCCGCAACGCTTGCGCTCGAATTC
Organism: Priapulus caudatus; assembly: GCF_000485595.1. Classification (NCBI taxonomy): domain Eukaryota; kingdom Metazoa; phylum Priapulida; class Priapulimorpha; order Priapulimorphida; family Priapulidae; genus Priapulus; species Priapulus caudatus. Next base: position 120,435 of record NW_014577284.1, on the reverse strand, counting down.
GTCAGCCATGCATACGTATTCGCTACTGATATGCAGGTTGAAAATATTTTGCGTTCTTTTCGCGTAACATGTGCAGACGAGGTGGAGAGTCGTCGATGGGTCGTCGATGGTCACGTGACCGGGGTCACTGTGCGTGGTTGGAGCGCATTGCAGGGAGAGTTTAAGCGAGTTCATTCTCATCCTAACGCAGTTGTTAACTTCAACTTACGCTCGCGTATATCAGTTCGGCGCCGATTCAATTAAAATTAAAATGTTTAAAAAAATGAGTGATCGATTTATTCGTACGCACGCACGCATTGACGCGTGCGCAGAAATGGCGAGCGCGGCCATGTTGGACTGACTGGCGGCTAT
>NW_014577284.1:112844-116040 GCF_000485595.1 Priapulus caudatus | reverse complement strand
GCGCGCGCGCGCGCACGCACGCACGCACACACACACACACACACACACATGCACACACGCGCTGGCGATTCACGCGAGCAGACATTTTTAAGGGCGTTTTCGCTGCGCGGCCGAGCGTGGTTGCATTCACGGAGGCTAGTCGACCGCGTACATGCACTGTAACGCCATCCACTCCAGCACCTAGCACCGATTACACCTCTACACTAAGCATCCGATACAGTGAGCAAACCTTATTAACGTGTCGACTACATCTACGTAACTTGACGTACTTGCCGTTGTGTACTACGGTCTGCCGCGTACCTACTGCGTATACTGAGAGAAGCGTGTCTGTCACCTAGCCGCTATACAAAGGAACGGATCCGGTGACGTAATTCTGACATCATACTGACATAACTGAGACCGTAAGTGATACTTGCCCCGTGACATATCTGTTACAGTGGGATAGTTGACACTGATTGTGCTGATAGTGACTATGACGTAGCTGTTGCGTGACTGTGACGTAGCTGTTGCGTGTCTGTGACGTAGCTGTCACGTAATTGTGGCATATAGCTTTCGCTTAATTGTGACATAGCTGTTACATGACTGTGGCATAACTATTGTGTGACTGTGACATGGCTCTTACACAACTGTGACATATCGCTTTTTCTTGTGACATAGCTAAATTACATAATTGTGACATAACTATTGCGTGACTGTAACACAGCTATTACGTAACTGTGACACAAGCTGTTGCTTGTGACATAATTATTGCGTGACTGTGACATAGCCGTTACGTGACCGTCACATATAGCTTTTGTTTGTGACATCGCTGTTGCTTGACTGTCACATATAGCTTTTGTTTGTGACATAGCTGTTGCGTGACTGTCACATGTAGATTTTGCTTGTCACACAGCTGTAGGATGGGGTTGCTAGTCCTCGACACGTCGTACGTTGGTTCGGCGGCTCTGTTTGGCTGCGTCTTCGTCGTGCTCTGGTACCTGTGGAACCTGCTGCGAGGGCTGCCCGCAGGTCTGCCACCAGGGCCGCGCTGGTGTCGCCTGCCAGTGGTCGGCTCTCTGCCGTGGATCGACAACAAACAAATGCACACGCAGTTACGGTATGCAGGCCGAGATATTACGTATGATGATAGTTGCAATGATGATGGTGAAAATTACAGCGAAAATAATAATACTAATAATAATAGGCCTAATAATAATAATAATAATAATAATAATAATAGTAATAATGATGATGATGATGATGATGATGATGATGATGATGATGATGATGGTGATAATAATAATAATAATAATAATAATAATAACAATAATAATAATAATAATAATAAGAAGAAGAAGAAGAAGAACAATATTAATAACAATATAATTGTTCGTGGTGGTGGTGGTACTCTTCATTAGTTAGGCGAATCGCAAATCATGATCTGTGTGTTAAAAAATTAATGTTTTTTAATGTAATGTAAGCTGTTTTAGCCTATCGTGCTTGCAGGGACTGGGCGAAAGTCTACGGAGGCATATACCACCTGCAGATGGGCAACCTGCTAGCGATAGTGCTGCACGACCTGAATCTGATTAAGAAGACGTTTGCCATGGACGAATGCTCCGGGCGTCCGGACACGGCACTCCTTAATTATTACACGCAGAACAGGACCCTCGGTAAGCCCACACGCATGCGGAGACGCCTGCAGGCCTGAAATAGGCGACCGAGTGGAAGATATGTATTAATGTTACCGCTGTTGTCTTTGTTGCCGTCCTTGTTGTTGTCGTTGTCGTCGTTGTCGTGGTCGTTGTCGTCGTTGTCGTTGCTGAAGTTGACACGTTTATTGTCATTGCTATTATCGTGATTATTTTTTTTGTACTATTATTTTTGCACTATTATTATTACTTTCATCACATATTACAATGACTTAATTAACTGTGAACTGGTTAATAAATTTTTGTGATAATACACATAAATTTTCACCGAAATCCTAATCGTTTATACATAACCAAAAGCAAGACGAAAACGGGCCTGAGGTAATAGCTGTAAAGCTATTATCCAATCCTTGTTATTTGCTTACCTCTGCCACTACTGTACGCCTGTCGTGGTGTTCCTTTCCAGGTGTGTTGTTTTCACAAGGAGACGTGTGGAGGGAGAACAGGAGATTCACGCTTAGTTGCCTGCGGGATTTTGGTATGGGAAAATTCACGCTAGAGAGCAAGATTTCGGAAGAGGTAGGCACGCAAAACTCAATACGCTACTTGCTGCATAATAGCAGTAATACCAGCCATTACGGACTAAATAACTAAGTAAATAAATAAATGAACCAATAAATAAATAAACCAATAAATAATTAAATAGCTAAATAAATAAATTTTATAGGATTGGAAACAGGTGAATCAACCAAAGAATTACCGTAATATAAGGAAAGTAACAACAATATGAACAAATTCGGCTAAATATTTCGCGCAGGTAAAGATTCTGCTGGAGGTGTTTGAACATGAAGATAACGTGACAGGATTTGACCCGCATTGCCACGTAATTACCAGCATATCGGCCATTATCTGCAGTATCGTGTTTGGCAAACATTACACACACGACGACCCTGACTTCAGGCAATACTTGAGTGTCCTCGACGAGCAGGTTAGCATGGCGTGTGCGCCTGCCACTTGTTATTTGATTGCGTGTGCTCACATACATTTATACCTTACTTGCTTCTCTCTCCTTCTCCCCCTTCTCTCTCTCTTTTCCTCGCTCTCGTTAATTCTCACTCCTCTCTCTCTTTTCCTCGCTCTCGTTCTCACTCCTCTCTCTCCCTCGCTCTCTATATCTATCTATCTATCTACGTATATATATGTATATAATATAGATAGATAGATAGATAGATAGATAGATAGATAGTAGATAGATAGATAGATAAATAAATAGGTACATACATAGATAGATACATGCATAGATAGATAGATAGATAAATAGGTAGAAAGTAGATAGATAGATAGATAAATAAATAGGTACATACATAGATAGATACATGCATAGATAGATAGATAGATAAATAGGTAGAAAGTAGATAGATAGATAGATAAATAAATAGGTACATACATAGATAGATACATGCATAGATAGATAGATAGATAAATAGGTAGAAAGTAGATAGATAGATAGATAAATAAATAGGTACATACATAGATAGATACATGCATAGATAGATAGATAGATA
>NW_014577284.1:95844-112834 GCF_000485595.1 Priapulus caudatus | reverse complement strand
GCATATATATATATATGCAGGTTGAATATCTATCGAATGGAGCGGCCGTTAGTTTTCTGCCGTTTCTGGGCGCTCTTCCTGGCAGCCCTCTCACGAAATTCAAGAACAACTGGGACTGGCTCCGCACCGTTTGGCTCGAGAAGGAGATCGAAGAACACAAGCAGACGATCGACGCCAACCACCCACGTGACTTTATCGACTGCTATCTCATAAAGATGCAGGCGATGGAGAACTCTGAAGGGAAAAGCCGTTCATGCATGTCCGGTAATTTGCAGCATATCGCGCCTTCGCACACATCACACACACTGGTGCAGTAGGCTTGGTTAGTAGATTGGGTAGTGAGGCTGCAGTCAATTATTCAAGCCGAATGATACGTAGAAAATCGTGCTAGAATTAAGTTTGCTGTTGATCTCACGTTGGTCAAATCTTTTGTTTACCAGCTATGAATTTTTGTGTATCCAATTGTGACTAACGCGAATGTGCGGAGCTCGTAAAGCTGTCAAACCATCGCTAAATTTATAGCTCAGTGACTTCAAGTGACTAACTCGTCGAACCTACATGAGTAGTAAACCAGCGTGCCTGTGTAAAGACTCTCCAAGTCACTGCTTCACACAGTTCGAATCTGCGAGATATTTTCTCTAGAGTTATAAAAATACATCTACCACGATAGAAGGAACGACTACGACATCTCGCAAAAGTATTTACATCGCCAAAGAGCATATAATAACATTCTGGTTTTATTTTTTAGAATTTTAGTTTAAAAAACTGAAAACATCAACAAATTATAGACTCTTGGCCACCACCAAAGAAATGCGCAGCACGACAGGGCGCTCAGCCACCGAGCTTTACAGCGCCAGTACTACTAAGCTTGATATTCTTTTCCAGAGAAGCAGCTGACGACACTTGTCGCTGATCTGTTCGGTGCCGGCACAGAGACGACGTCCAACACGTTAACGTGGGGCTTGCTCTACATGATGCGCTACCCACATGTACAGCAGAAGGTAGGCTTCCTCGACCGCCGCTAGGGCAGCACTGCTGATAGTCCACCACTCGTAGGCAGAAAATGTTTCGAGACGAAACTGTGCGTCCCGAAACAGAATCATGCATGATTTACTTTAATTAATAATGTACGTTTTAGTCCGGATTATAGCCCGTGTTTAGCGCTGGATGGCGTGTACGCACTGCAAAAATTTTGCGCGCGTCAGCCCCGAACTAGTTCTGATGTGGGATCAAATTTGCAGTCTTTACGGGGTATATAATGAACGTGGGGAAAATGCTATCGTACGCCCGCGCGGGGGCGCTCGTAGGCGGAAAATGTTTCGAGACGAAACTGTGCGTCCCGAAACAGATTCATGCATAATTTACTTTAATTAATAATGTACGTGGAGCGAATGCAATCGTACGCCTGCGCGAATGCTCGTCTCTTCTCAGGCCAGAATCCTAAACCTGCTACAAACTGTTGATGGTCCACTGCACTGTTGGGGCTGCAAGGGTCCACTCGTCGGCAGAAATTGTTTCGACACCAAACTGTACGTCCCGAAATTAATTAACTTTAATTATTAATGTACGTGGGGACAAATGCAATCGTACGCGTGTATGCGCTCTCTTCCCAGGCCCTACTCCGCGATATAACCCTAACCCTCCTACCAACCGTTTCACGTTTTGCGCGCTAAATCAATGTTGAACCTTCTGAATAAACAGCTAAATCAATGTTGAACCTTCTGAATAAACAGCTAAATCAATGTTGAACCTTCTGAATAAACAGCTAAATCAATGTTGAACCTTCTGAATAAACAGTAGTCTCGACGCGACGTCCTATCCGCATAGTGTGATAATATATTTAGTGGCATTAATATTTGCCTTTTGTGTATAAAAATGGATTTTTGGCAAATCGTACTTGAATCGTTGTTGTAATGCAGAATCCAAAAGAAAAATACTTCGTTGCAGTTTGGGGAATGAAGGAAAAAAAGGAATGAATAAATGAAGTCGCCTTTATGTATAGCAGTAGTCATCGCTATCCGGCTTTGGAAATCTGCATCACAACCGTGTTTCGGGTTCGTGACGATTCAAAACAATAGTTAGCAGAACCGAACAGAGACGGGAGTATGTGCCCCCATAGTGACGAATCTCGTTTCTTTCTTTCATTTATTCTCTTCCCCCCCCTTCTCGCTCTATTTCATTCTCTCTCTCTCTCTCTTTCTCTCTCTCTCATTCTCTCTCTCATTCTCTCTCTCTCTCTCTCTCTCTCTCTCATTCTCTCTCTCTCTCACTCTCTCTGCAGATACAAGCAGAGCTGGATGATGTGGTCGGTAGAGGGCGCCTCCCGACAACCAAGGACAAGCCCGACCTGCCCTACACGCACGCGACCGTACTGGAGATTCTACGCTGCAGCACCGTCGTGCCGCTAGGTGTGCTGCGAGCGACCACGCAGGACACGACCCTCGCCGGCTACGACATCCCCAAACACGCCGTCCTTATACCGAACCTGTGGGCGGTCAGTCACGATCCGAGATACTGGGACAAACCGGACGAGTTTCGTCCCGAGCGCTTCCTCGACGCCGACGGGAAGGTGATGACGAACCGGGAAGCGCTTATCCTGTTCTCTTCCGGTACGCGCATCTGCCTGGGAGAACTCCTGGCGCGCGCCGAGGTTTTCCTCTACATCGCCTGCGTGCTGCAGAGGTTCACGATAGCGCCACCAGAGGGCAGCACGATGCCGGACGAGCGCGGGAAGCTCGGCATCACGTGGGCACCTCTGTCGTACAAGCTAAACTGCGACTGTTCGTTAAAGCAACGCTGTAGCATATGGTATTAATTACTTCCCCCTTTACTCATGTAGAAATATCCGGCTAACTACTAGCTCTAGTACTATAGCCCTCATTGTCAGTACTATAGCGTTCTGTGGCAGTCGAAACGAAGGCGATAGTCCTAAAGTTATATTATTACCTGCTTGCAGTTTGGGGGGGGAGGATATAATACACTGGCTGTAGCATAGAAATCACTCATGTATGTTTATTTGTAAGCGATCTATCGACAACTAGCATAACCGGACAGAGATGGGGGTGCTAGCTAGGGTAGCCATAGGAGGGAGTGAAAAGTTAGCGTAGAATAGGGAGGGGAGTTGAAAGTATAGGGTAGCGCATCAGGAGGGCGTGAAAAGTTCTAAGCTGTAGTGAGGCGGGATGAAAAGTTAGGGTAGGCAGCAGGAGGCGAGTGAAAGGTTAGGTAGCTGGAGAGGAGTGAAAAAGTTAGGGTGCCAGTAGGAGGGAGTGAAAAAGCTTAGGGTAGCTGCACGAGGAGTGAAAAAGTTAGGGTAGCTGGAGGAGGAGGGAGCTGAAAAAGTTAGAGTAGCATGCAGGAGGAAGGAGTGTAAAAGTTAGGCGTAGCATGCAGGAAGGGAGCGCCAAAGTTAGCGTAGCATCAGGAGGAGGGAGAGTGAAAATTAGGGTAGCATGCACGAGAGAGTGAAAATTGAGTAGCATGCCAGGAGGAGGGAGTGAAAAGTTAGGGTAGGGCAAGAGGAGGGAGTAAAAAGTTAGGGTAGCTGCAGGAGGTAGTGAAAATTTAGGGGAGGCGTAGGTGGAGGAGGGAGTGATAAAGTTAGGTAGCTGTCAAGGAGGAGTGAAAGTTTAGGGTAGCCTGCAAGAAGAGTGAAAAGTTAGCGTAGATGAGGAGGGAGTGAAAAGTAGAGTAGGCTGCAGGAGGGAGTGAAAAGTTAGAGCGGCAATGCAGGAGAGGGGGCAGTGAAAAGTTGGGTAGCAAGAGGAGGAGTAAAAAAGTTAGGGTACTGCAGGAGTAGTGAAAGTTTAGCGTAGGTTGGAGGAGGGAGTGAAAAGTTAGGTACAGGCAGGAAGGGAAGTGAAAGGTTAGGTAGCTAGGAGGAGGGAGTGAAAAAGTTAGGGTAGCCATAGGAGGGAGTGAAAAGTTAGCGTAGCTGCAGGAAGGAGTGAAAAGTTAGCGTAGCTGCAGGAGGGAGTGAAAAGTTAGGGTAGCATGCAGGCAGGAGGAGGGAGTGAAAAGTTAGGGTAGCATGAGGAGAGAGTGGGAGAAGGTTAAATAGTGTAGCGTAATAGAGAAAGAGATGAAAGTGGGAGTAGTGTAGTGTAGAGGCTCAAGAGGCGTAGGAGATTCGAGAAATGCAGGGGATAACTAGTATCGGAAGAGAGGAGGAAGACGGAGAGAGGTGGTGTGCGTGCGTGTGTGCGCGCGTGTTTGTTTGTTTGTTTGTTTGTATGTTTGTGTGTGTGTGTGTGTGTGTGTGTGGTGTGTGTGTATATGTGGTGTGTGTAGTGTGTGTGTGTGTGTGTGTTTGTTTGTTTTGTGTGTTGTGTGCGTGTGTTCATGTGTGTGTGTTGTGTGGTTGTTGTTTGTTTTGTTGTTTGTTTGTCCACTGTGTGTGCGCGTGTGTGTGTGGCGTGTGTTGTGCGTGCGTGCGTGCGTGCGTGCGTGCGTTCGGCGTGTGTGTGTGTGGTGATGTGTTGTGTGTGTGTGTGTGTGTGTGTGTGTGTAAGTGTGTGTGTGTGTGTGTGTAAAGTATGTGTGTGTGTGTGTGCGCGCAGCGTGCGTGAGCGGGTAAAGTGTGCGTGTAGCACGTGTGGCGAAATCGTCGCGTGTGCGTGTGCGTGTGCGTGTGCGTTTGCAGGTAAGTGTGTGTGTGTGTGTTGGTGTGTGGTGTGTGTGTGCGTGCGTGCTGTGCGTGCGTGCGTGCGTGCGTGTGTGTGTGTGTCTGTAGGAGTCCGCACACGTCATAACATCAGTGCAGAGAAAGGGCGGGCGCAGCACGGAGAACCCGTACGTTAGCTTCCCCACGTACGCACGCATCTCTCACGATCCGCACCATCAACGTGACAGACGGCATTCCATACGCCGGAAGGGATTAATGAAAGCCTCTGATATATTCCGGACTTTGTGAGTCATCTAGCCGTGCTTTCATCAATAGACGCGTGCTATTAGAAGGCTCTCGATGGCCGCTGATACGATGCGATATGGCGCTGACGAATGTGATACGCAAAATAAGCTGTCGGAATTAATTTTGTTCGCGGGTAAAAATGATTTTCTGCAAAACTGTTTTACGAAAACCAAGATCCGCCTTGATAGGCTTCAGACAGTAGTGTCGCGATCTCTCAGACAATGGGCCGCGGGCGCGTCGGGTATCTAATTCGTTCTAAACCTGTTAATGTGAGCGTAACAATGAGATAATTGTGGGTGGTGTATAACACACTTAAATTGGGCTAGGCGGCAAACGCACCTGTGTGGTTCTTTAGTCTACATGTACGCCAAGTTCAATCCGTTTTGAGCGAGCGAATAAATTCGAATTCGCTCGTGCTAGAACGAGCTGTCGGTTGTCACGCCACATTGTAAAGGCGATGTGACCAGTCTACCTCATTGTCAGATTGCCAACATCGTGTGTTTTCACATGTACTGCTGCATCGCGTCACTGAGTCAAGCAGTAGCAGTAGCAGCAGCAGCAGGCAGCATAGCAAGCAGCAGCACAGAGTAGTAGTCGTAGTAGGGAGTAGCAGTAGCAATAGCAGTAGGCAGTAGCAGTAGCAGGCTAGCAGTAGTAGGGCATCAGTGGCAGCAGGCAGTAGTAGCAGCAGTAGCGAGCAGTAGTAGTAGTAGGCAGCAGTCAGCAGCAAGCAGCAGCAGGCAGCAGCAGCAAGCCGGTAGCAGCAGCAGTAGTAGTGGGGGTAGCGCAGCAAGGCAACAGCAGCAGGCAGTCAGCAGCAGCAGTAGTAGTAGTAAGTAGTAGTAGTAGTAGTAGTAGGCAGTAGCAGTAGGGCAGTAAGCAGTAGCAGTACAGTAGCAGTAGGCAGTAGGCAGTAGGCAGTAGGCAGTAGCAGTAGCAGTACAGTAGCAGTAGCAGTAGCAGTAAGCAGTAGCAGTAGCAGTAGGCAGTAGCAGTAGGCAGTAGAGCGAGTAGGCATAAGCAGTCAGGCAGTAAGCAAGTAGCCGCAAGCAGCAGCCAGCAGACAGCACAGCAGCCAGCAGGCAGAAGCACAAGCAGCAGTAGTAGCAGCAGCAGCAGCAGCACAGCAAGTACAGTAGTAGTAGTAGCAGGCAGCAGGCAGCAGTACAGCAGCAGCAGCAGCAGCAGCAGAAAGTAGCATAGTAGCAGCAGCAGGCCCCCAAGCAGCAGCAGCAGCAGTAGGGCAGTAGCAGTAGTAGTTAGCAGCAGCAGCAGCAGTAGGCAGGGCAGCAGCAAGGCAGCAGTAGCAAGTAAGGCAGTAGCAGCAGGCAGGGCAGTAGTAGTAGTAACAGCAGCAGGCAGCTCAGCAGCAATGCAGCAGAGCAGCAGCAGCCTAAAGCTGGAGTGACAATACACAATTTGACTTTGAACTTACCTTAAAAACATTTTTTGTCTAGATACCGAGTAATATAATAAGAATATAACATAAAGACATAACTAAATATATGTGTACGAGAAATAAAATAAAATAAAATAAAATGAATATGTACACGAAATAAAGATGGGATATTTTTTCACGTAGCGCAGATTTGTAGAGCTTAAACAGATCATACTAACTGTCATTTCTAAAGTGATTCATATTGATTTGCATTGGGAACAGAGAAACAAACAGACATACATTCACAAATATGTATTAAATGTATATATATATATATATATATATAATATTATTATAAGCGAATTAAAAATAAACAAATGTAAAAAATAGGAAAAGGGTGTTAAATTTTAATATGCGAGCTTTCGAGAAGCATATCTCTTCATTAGGCGTTAAACTGACATTAGAATGGAGCCGTTTAATATAAAACAAAAATATATATACAGATATATATATATAATAAGTAAAAATACACGGACACGCCATAAAAGAAGATAAGATAAATTTAAAATATAAATTAGATGCAAAATTTTTATTACGCGAGCTTCGAGAACAATATGTCTCTTCGTCAGGCGACACAATAACATTTATATATATATAATTATATTATATTAAATATATATATAACATATTTGTATGTAATGTATGCAGATTAAGACGACGCAATCAGTAGTAACGGGAAACGGGCACGCCACTATTATCTCTTCAATCATAAACAGCATCCTAATATACCGGAACGCAAGTGTAAAGTTTCTTGTGGGCTACAAATTTAAACTACTGCCTATATTTACCTCCGCTTCATTAGCAGCTGAAATAGCGTGTGCTTCAACAGCTATCATAAAAAAAACAGTCCGCGCGCGCGCACACACACAAATACACACACACACACACACGCATCACACCACACACACACACACCACACACCACACACAGTTGCACACACACGCAGCGCGCACACATCGCACACGCACGCAACGCATACACAAAAGATTCGTTGCGTCGCGCGCGCGACGCGCGCACACATCACGCGATACACACACACGCGCACACACACACAACACACAGACACCCACACACACACACACATCGACTTCAGGCCACGGCGCAGGCGCACACCAGCAGCATACACAAACGTCGGTGGACGCGCGCGCAACAGCCACATACATAACACGCGCGCACGACACACACACACACACAACGCACACACAACAGGGCACGCACCGCACACACGCACGGACGCACTACGCACACAGCACGTGGTATGCTAATGTAATTAGCGCTACTTTCGTTAATTACTAACGCTGCTGCTGCTGCACCATGCTGCTGCGAATAGCTGCGGGCCACCACCACTCATCGCCACCAGCACCCGTCGTGCTCTGACTGACATGTTTTTACCTCGCCCATTCCCGCGCTTTTTCAGCAGACGCGTAAATATAACCGCAACGGCGATGCCACCGACGCCACACGCCGCTCCGCCACCCCTCATACATCGAGCGCATAAGTCACGCTCGTGACGTCAGCGGTTCCGCGTCGCCGCGTCGGGGGCAGTTGTAGGGAGGGGGGGGAGGTTTTTCGCGTGGAGGTATATATACGCGCGCGGCGTCCCTGCGAGCACGTCTGCATCGTTCCCAACCGACGCGGCGACGACGACGACCGCACCGCCCACGATGTCGTCGTGACGTCACAGTGTACGAGCTCAACTACGGTGCTGCCACCAACTAACGACGACGATGAAGCCGACGACGACAACGACGACCGTGGCGTGTTTCGCCCTTCTCGCGCTGGCTGTGTTGGCAAGCGTCGGTCCGACGGCGGGCAAGCACAGCGACTTCGCCAAGCTGCGGCGGACGGCGACGGGCGAACACGAACTGCGCATCTACTACAACGGCCTGCTCGCGAAGCGGACGTGGGCGACGGCGGCGACCTCTAACGGCAGCAGCGAGCGAGCGCTCGAGCTGCGCGAAGTCAGCGACGGCAGCAAGGTACTGCGTACGATACACGCGCACGGAGGCCACCTGGCGGACTGCGACATGTCGGTCGACGCCGCCGACGTCGAGCGATTCGTCCGAGACTTCTATCGCGACGACGACAACGCGACCGACGTCGCCGTGCCGACGACGACCGCCGACGTGCGCGCGACGACGGACATGCGTCGCATGCGCCGCGAGTGCAACCACCTCCACCGGACGCTGAGGAGGCAGCTGAAAAAGGAAGGCCGGAAACGGAAGCGCGGCGACAACGACGACAGGAAGCGGGCGACCCACGCGCGACGTCGACGCGCCGTGCTGGTTCCCGGAACCAAGTGGTGCGGCGCCGGAAACTCCGCCAACGACATCGACGACCTGGGCGACGAGGCCGCGACCGACAGCTGCTGTCGCGCGCACGACCAGTGCAGCATCACTGTCGGCGCTTACTCGTGGCAGTACGGCCTCTTCAACGCTCGCTTCACGACGCTCAGCCACTGCGACTGCGAAGAGACGTAAGTGACGGCGCGCACGCACGCACGCAGCCATGCACGTACGCAAGCACTCGCGCACGCACGCACGCAGGCACGCACACGCACGCATGAGCACGCAAGCACACACGTACGCATACGCTTCCGTTCAGATACATATATATTAGGAGTCAATAATAGAAAATCTATTATCTAGTATCTAAAATCTATTATTTTCTATTATGGACTCTTGATATATATACATATATATATATATATATATATATATATATATATATATATACAGAGCACGATGTGCAGATGTATTGATATATACAACTGGAGAGATGTAGAGATCCAGAGAGGTATAATGTATCAGTGCATAAATGCATAAATTAAAAATGTATAGATAATCCGCTAAGAGCATTCGTGATCTCTCTAGCGATAGAAAATTGATTATACGTGGCGTCATATACAAAAATCCTAAACCTTTAAGGAAATCATGAGAAAGTCCTCATGGTTCAATTCAATTTATATCAGCGTTATATGAGGCAACTATATCATACCCATGTGTACATCCTCGTAACTTGCGAACATGTCCTAACGCCCAGTAAATATTCTGACGATTACATAAGGTAACTACGTAAGGCGTACTAGCAGTTAGTTTTAGGATGGTGGCTGCTGTTAAAAAGAAGCCATACCATGTAAAACCTTCGCACGGTCTGTCTTGTATTCGAATATACAGTCCGTGTCAACGCTAACCGCGACTCCAATTTTCCCTCGACGACGACGATGATGATAATAATGATGATGATAACAATGATGATGACGACGACGTGCAACCGTGAAGAGATAATTACGGCTTGTTACGTGACTCACGCGTTTCAGGCGCGTTAGATGTCGTGATGCGATGTATACGCCGTGTGTATGTGGGCCACGGAGGATTTAATATGCGGTCTCGTTGCCTGCCTGGCGCATTAGCACAGTACGGCACGCGCCGCCACGCTAGCTCGATATTGTTAACTATCGTGGACTACGCACAGTGGTCAAAACAAGCGCACATACGCAGTAACGTACGCCCGTAGGCACGCACGGACGCACGCACGCACGCATGCACGCATGCCCGTCTACAAACACGCCTGCACGCAGGTACACGCACGGATTTGGAGGCGACGTGACTTGTTGTTTATCTGTCAAACAAGGCGAATCGACTCTGAGCAAGAGCCCTGTAAACGTTTCCATTTCCATCATTTTAACGTCTTATATAAACCCTGTCTAAAACTGACGAAACGAAACGAAATAATGAGAGAAATCCTAAAGGTATGTAAATACATGTAGGTGTGGTACCGGAAGTTGCCTGGGTTCTTTTCGCGACCAAAATATGATATGCACATGTTTGAAAAGAAAGCAGTAAAGAAGAAATACTGCTGCAATGAACACAATAATTGTGTAATCAACGAATATAACTATATTTACCACAACATTTCTAGATAGACGACGCACAACATAATACAAAACAACACATAACATAACATAAATAAGGCTAACAAAATTCAGTATAACATGATATACTACTGCAGTATATGCAGCAGTTGTACAACCAATTAATAGACATGCAGTATTTTTAATGCAACAAGTCTTTTGCGTTGATTAAATTGACTACGTCACGAATTTTCCATGGTAAAATTTGTAAAAAAAAATGGCCATTTTTTTTTACATTAAAAGTACTAACGTTACTAAATATATTCTCAAACTCTCACCTAATAAAAATGTTTTTACGTTAGTTAAATTTGCAAAAATCTAGACGATTTGGTAATTTCTGTTGTCTAACACTATTCCCCCAGTACCGTTCAGATACTGGAGTCTCTCTGTTTTTCACCGGCAAATTAGGGCATGTAAAGAAGGTATATAAGCACGAAAAGTAAACAGAAACACTAATTGTATTTTCATACATTTTATTTTATACAAATAACACACAAATATACTACTTGATGGTGCTAGAAATTCGTGACGTAATCACTTTAAGTGATGCATTGACTATTGATCGCACTACATGTGTACAGTGTCTAGTCTATAGATTAGTGTGTTAGTCGTAACGTATCTTTACCGCACGTAATGCTGCAGAACTAAGGTAAACATTCCTGGCAAGTGACCTATTGTTTCTGTAAATACTCTATTATTATGACATACCTAGACAGTATTTGCGCGGAAGGAAAGGATATTATGTCAATGGCGTAAACGCATATCCTACTCAGTCACTGATATAGTCAAATGACAGTATGATGCATATACGAAGTGTCACAATGGAAAGAGCGTGACCGGCGGTTGGCGAAATCTGTTAGCTGATTGACTAATGCTGTTTTTCCGTGTTTGTTCAAATTCTGTCGTGGCAAATGAAACTTTTGTTAGCCTAAAGCCATGCAGGTCGGGTAGGCCCTTGTGGTGATAGGTGCTGTGATTGGCCGGGTTGTTTATAAGAAGTTCAGACATCCAGGCTTATATTATGACAATGTATATATAATATATATAATATAAATATATAATAATAGCGTGTGTGTGTGTGTGTGTGTGTGCGTGCGGCCGTGTGTGCGTGCGTAGCGTGCGCGTGCGTGCGTGAGTGCGTGCGTCCGTGCGTGCGTGCGTGCTGCGTGCGTGCGTGTGTGTGTGTGTGTGTGGTAGTGTGTGTGTGTGTGTGTAGTGTGTGTGTGTGTGTGTGGTGTGTGATTTAGTGTAATGAGAGTGGCGTTGCGCATGCATTGTGGTCATTCCGTCACGTTTGCGCAGTGGTGTGCGCGCGCGCGTGTAATATATTACTATCTTAAATCTAATTTATATATATATATTCTAGTCTAATTCTATATATATAATATAGTATAATATATAGTAGTATATAGAAAAATAGTTATATAAGCAGATTGCAGAGATGACAACATGGCGGTCACCGCGTCACATCTGTGCCGCCAGTGTGTTTATTCGGAAAAGATCTAAAGATTTCGCGGCGCTTGACGTGTAGACAGCGAGAGACACTGAATAATAAAGCATTAATGGCGCCGTAAAATCTATCAGTCCATAAGTCTATATAGCTGCTCATAAATCGAGAAATATATAGACGTCGGCGCCACGGCGTTGTTTTTATACGTTGCGACTGCGGGAAGTGTTTGTTTTGGTCACTCCGGCAACAATTCGGCTGTTTAGTTCGGCCTATATTTTATATAGAGTTATTGCATTGGAATAACTACATGATATTTCAAGAAGAAGAAAAAGAAGAAGAAGAAGAAGAAGAAGAAGAACTTAAGCCGCGAAAGAGGGCACGGAAAACGGTATGACAACAATTATAGTGTCGGTGCGTGTTCAAATGGCGAGGGTCCTGAATAGAAGAAGGTCAGAGACTATGCAAACACACGCGAGGGCGTGAAAGTCTTCGGTGAACGGGACCGTTGCCAGGTATCGCATCACATCTCAGTATGCAACCTCGAAATTTATGTGTGGCAGTATGTACGATCTCAACGTGTTGTTCTGATTCCCTGTCACGCGTAGTAAAGTACGTGCGTAAGATCACGTTCACATAATCGCACACGCACGATCGCACACTTGCACGTTCACACACACTCGCACGTTCACACACTCGCACATTCACACACTCGCACATTCATACAAGGAACGATCCTATACACTCGTACGATCACACTCGTACCTTCACACAACCGCACGTTCACACTCGTACGTTCATTCACTCGTACGTTCACACTCGTACGTTCACACTCGTACGTTCACACTACGTCGCGAACGTTCAGCAAATCGTACGTTCACACAGCTGCGCGTTCACTGACACGCACGTTCCACACACTCGTACCTTCAACGAACACTCGCCGCTATCACACACGCAACGTTCAGCGACACAAGGCGCTATCACATGCACTCGTACGTTCACATCACACAGCGCGTTTCACACACGCACTGTTCACACACTCCGTACGTTCGACACACTCGCGCATGATCACAGCACCTACGTTCACACACGCGCTATCACGAACTCCGTACCGTTCACACCCGGCGTGCGTTCAGCCACACACGTACAACACTCGTACGTCACACCCTCGCGCTATCACAATTCACGCATCGTTCACACACCGCCTATCACACACTCGCGCTATCTACACAACCAACCAAGTTCACACACATCGCACGTTCACGGACACGCGCGTTCACGAAACACGGGCTACTGACGTTCAGCGAACTACAGTCGTTACGTTCACGACACGCGCGCTATCACACACCGCGTTCACAGGTACACTCGCACGTTCACACACTGGGCTCGACGTTCACGACACTCACACTTCATTCACGTCGTAACTGCTCACATCACTCGTACGTTCACCACACTCCCCGATCGATCACAAGACCACTCACACACTGCGTACGTTCACACTCTCGGACGTTCACACACTCGTACTTCACACAACTCGGCGCTATCACACACCGCGCGTTCCACGAGCACTCGACGTCACACACTCACACGTTCACTTCACTCGTACGTTCACATCACACTCGTACGTTCACACACTCGCACGAAACACACCACGACACTCGACGTTCACTCAACTGCGGCACGTTCACAAGCTCGTACTTCACACACTCACACGTTTCAGCACACTCGGGACGTTCCACACACGACGCCACGATCACACAGGCTCGCACGATCACACAATCCACCGTCACACACACGCGCGTACGTCACGGACTCGTACGTTCAAACACGTCCGTAGCGTTCACACAACTCACACTTCACCACACTCGCACGTTCAACCTACGAGCGTCGTACGTTCCAACACACGAGCGCGTTCACACACGCAGCGTTCAGCACACTTCGACGTTCAACGACACAATCGCGCTATCACCACACGGCGGGGCACTTTCACACACGCGTCTATCACAGCACACTCGGACCTTCACACACGCGCGTTCACACGACGCACGTTGTCACACAACCACTCGTACGGTTCACACACTCGCGCTATCAACTCACGCGACGTCACCACACGGCGCATCACACACTCGTACTTCATTACACGGCGCGTTACGACACCACGTTCAACACACATCGTACGTTCAACGACTCTCGCGCTATCACACATCCACGTTCACACACGCGCTATAGCACCCTCGCGCTATCACACACGGCACGTTACACAACTCGCAACGTTCACACACCCGCGTTTCACACACGCACGTGTCACACACTCGGGTACGTTCACGGTCACACTCGCGCTAGTCACACACGCGCGTTCACACACTCGCCACTTTCACACACTCGTACGTTCAACCACACCACACGTTCACTCGAACATCGTACGTCACACACTCGTACGTTCATACACTCGCACGATCCACACACCACACAGCTCGTACGTTCAACGATCACATCATCGGCACTTCACACACTTCGTACGTTCAACACACCTCGCGGCTATCACACAACGCGCGTTTCACACGGCACTCGCCTTTTCACGACCACTCACACGTTCACGTCACTCGTACGTTCACAGACCACGCCGTACGTTTCACACACGTCGCACGATCACACACTCACACACTCGTACTTCCGTCAAATCGACGTTCACAACAGCGTCGACGTTCCACACACTCACAGCGTTCCACGATACACTCGGGACGTCCCAACACACGCACGAATCACACACTCGTCACGATTACACACTCACTACGTTCACGACAGCACGCAGCGTTCACAACAACGCAGCGTTTGACGCACGAACAGCAACGTTCCAAACTCGCGCTAATCACAGCACATCGCGCTATCAACAGGACGCACGGTTCACACATCGCGCTATCACACGACGCACGTTCACAGCACGCGCGCTAACACAGCCCACTCGCGCATCAGCACACGCACGTTCACAGAAGCGCACTCGCGTTATCACACACTCGGCGCTATCCACACAACGGCACGTTCACACGACGGCGCGCTAATCACACACTGCGCGCTATCACAAACACTCCGCTATCACACCACGCAGCGTCACAGCACTCCGCGCTATCACACACGCACGTTCACAACTGTCCCCTCGCGCTATACCACTCGCGCTATCACACACGCACGGTCAACGAACACTCGCGCTATTCACACACTCGCGCTATCACGCCATGTCGCGCTATCACGCATTCGCACGTTCACAGCACATGTCGCACGATCACAACGGGCGCTCCACGCCACAAGACGATCAATCACCTAGCCTGTATAGGACGGTGTGATGATGGCACGGTTGACATCAATGATTAGTCATGGATACCATCAAATAGCCCATACATAGAAAGTGCCTCTAGATTCTATATGGACTATTTTATACCATCATAGCTTGCTCGCAATCACCAGGATAAGCGCAAGAGCTGTGCGTAGTGGCGCGGGCGTGCAACGCGTGTATGGCGTTCACGCGTGCCTGTCCACGTTGTGTGCTTGCTGCGGCATGTGTGGCGTGCGGCAATGTTGTGTGTGCGTGCATGTGTGTGCGTGCGTTGCATGTCTGTTTGCCACGTGCATGTGTGCTTAGTTTTGCCGCGCGCGTGCGTGTGCGTACGTGTGTGTTTTGAACAGCGCGCGGTGTTGTTACTCGTCGGCCTGCGTGCGTGTTTCGCTATGCGCGCGTGGTGGCGTGCAAGGAGGATAACAAGCAGGAGGAATAACAAGCAGAGTGATCTTCTATACAAGTGCCTGGGTTATTAACAACACGCTAAATACCGCATTTCGTCATCGTCTCACTGTGTGACCGGCGTCGCGAACTTGTTCTCATACCACGGGTCAACCACAAGCGTCTAGACACTTATATGAAATCGCGATATGAGACGCAAGATCGTGGCACGCAAGTGATTGGCTGATTAGATCAGCTGCCTCCTTGTTACGGAATGCATGGCGCCGCACGCAAATTTTTTTTGCCCCAAGCCGTATAATAACATAGCGAAGAATTTTAGGCGCCTTCTGATGTCTGCTTCGATTTGCTTTGACTGAAGAAAACCTTCAACAACATAGAACAAACGCCATTTATGAAAATTATTTTTCTTGAACTTTTCGAGGCAGTACAGTGTGTACATGTAACATCTTCTCTTCGTTTTTTCTTATTATTAATTTTATTTTATATTCATATGTCGCAATCATTATAGGTCCTCTATATAAATCAGAAATCATCACTCAAAAATCATCAATCAAAAATCATCAATCAAAAATAATGAAGGGCACTAAAAACGAAGAAGAAGATGTACGACTGACACTGTACTGCCGAAAGTTCAGGAAAACAGATTTCGCGCCCGCACGTTTCAAGGAACCGCTCGCTACATACGAGCTAATATGGGTTAGGGATTGAAACTACCTAAGTAAGGGCTGATAGGGTCTATGTCGCCCATGGTATCCGGAACGTAACCGCTGGGTACGGTCTGGTAACCGGAACGTACCGCTGTAACTAACGCTAATATGCCGACCGTACCTCGGCTACCTCCATAACGAGAGTTAGTAGTCGCCTACGCCTACTCCCTAACCCTAACCCTGAATAAAAACCCTAATAACACCTAACCGGTAACAACATAACCATATCAAATAGTACCAGGGTACGTCCGGTATACGAACCGTACGCGCATGGGTACGTTCGCGGCAGTACTGCGGAGACATAGACCCCATATGCAGCCCAGAGTAGGATAAAAACAACCGATTTACCAAACCCTACTATAATCGACATATACACGTAGCCACACCGTATAGCCCACCACTATCATGATACGTTTCTCTCTCCTCCTACTACTCTGCTCTCTCTCTCTCGCCTCTCTCTCGTCGATCTCTCTCTCTCTCTTCTTTGCTCATCCTCTCGTCTCTCTCTTCTTTCCTTTTCTATTCTCTCGTCTCACTCTCTTTCTTCTCTCTCTGTCTCCCTCTCTCGTGCGTCTGCTCTCTCTTTCGTCTCTCTCTCGTCCTCTCTCTCTCTCTCTCTCTTTCTTCTCGATCTCTTCTCTCTCTCTCTCTCTCTCTCTCATATCTCGCCGCCGCGCGCGCTTTCTCGCCATCCTCTTGTCTATTCCTCGTCACTCCTTTCTCTCCTCTTAACGGTTGCTCACCATAGCTTTTTCCTCGTCACAGCGCCGCGTCCCTTTTCGTCCTGTCTCAATACCTTCGTTCTTTCGCTCTCTCTCTCACCACCCAGCCAGCCACACA
>NW_014577284.1:93714-95819 GCF_000485595.1 Priapulus caudatus | reverse complement strand
CTATCACACACGCACGTTCACACACTCGCGCTATCACGCACTCGCGCTATCACACATTCGCACGTTCACACACTCGCGCTATCACACACTCGCGCTATCACGCACTCGCGCTATCACACACTCGCACGTTCACACACTCGCACGATCACACGCGCGCTCACGCGCACACAAACACGCCTAGCCTGTATAGGACGGTGTGATGATGCGCGGTTGACATCAAGATAATCATGGATGCCATCAATAGTCCATAATAGAAGAGTCTCTAGATTTTTTATTATGGACTCTTTATACCATCCTAGCTGCTCGCAAGCACCAGTATAAGCGCAAGACTGTGCGTGTGCGGGCGTGCATGCGTGCGTGCGTTCACGCGTGCCTGTCCACGTGTGTGCTTGCGGGCGTGCATGCGTGCGTGCGTGCATGTGTGTGTGCGTCCATGTGTGTGCGTGCGTGCATGTCTGTTTGTACGTGCATGTGTGCTTGTGTTTGCGCGCGCGTGCGTGTGCGTACGTGTGTGTTTGAACACGCGCGCGTGCGTGTACGTGCCTGCGTGCGTGTTCGCGCGCGCGGTGGTAGGCGTGCAAGGAGGATAACAAGCAGGGAGGATAACAAGCAGAGTGATCTTCTATACAAGTGCCGGGGTTATTATAACAACACGCTAAATAACGCATCGTCATCGTCTCACTGTGTGACCGGCGTCCGAACTTGTTACTCATACCGGGTAACCACAAGCGTCTAGACGATTATATGAAATCCGATATGAGACGAAGATTGTGCGACGAAGTGATTTGGCTGATAGATCAGCTGCCTCTTGTTACGATATTGCAGGCGCCGCACGCGAATTTTTTTTTCCCAAACGGTATAACATAGCGAAGAATTTAGCGCCTTCTGATTGTCTGCTTCGATTTGCTTTGACTGAAGAAAATCTTCAGAACAAAAGAACAAACGCCATTTATTGAAAATTATTTTTCTTGAACTTTTCGAGCAGTACAGTGTACATTTGTACATCTTCTTCTTCGTTTTTTTCGTATTTATTAATTTTTCTTTTATTATTATATGTCTCAATCATTATAGGTCTCAATTATAAATCAGAAATCATCAATCAAAGATCATCAATCAAAAATCATCAATCAAAAATAAATGAAGCATTAAAAACGAAGAAGAAGATGTACGACTGTACACTGTACTGCCTGAAAGGTTCAGGAAAACAGATTTCGCGCCCCGCACGTTTCAGAACCGTCGCTACGAGCTAAGTATGGGTTAGAGATTGAACTCTAAGTATGGCTGATAGGGTCTATGTCCCCCAGGGTACTGCCGGAACGTACCCTGGGTAGGGTCCGGTATACCGAAACGTACCATGGTACTACCTAATATGCCGGGCCGTACCTCGCCTACTCCACTAACGAGTCTAGTTAGTAGTCGCCTACGCCTACTCCCTAACCCTAACCCTGAATAAAAACCCTAATAACACCTAACCGGTAACAACATAACCATATCAAATAGTACCAGGGTACGTCCGGTATACGAACCGTACGCGCATGGGTACGTTCGCGGCAGTACTGCGGAGACATAGACCCCATATGCAGCCCAGAGTAGGATAAAAACAACCGATTTACCAAACCCTACTATAATCGACATATACACGTAGCCACACCGTATAGCCCACCACTATCATGATACGTTTCTCTCTCCTCCTACTACTCTGCTCTCTCTCTCTCGCCTCTCTCTCGTCGATCTCTCTCTCTCTCTTCTTTGCTCATCCTCTCGTCTCTCTCTTCTTTCCTTTTCTATTCTCTCGTCTCACTCTCTTTCTTCTCTCTCTGTCTCCCTCTCTCGTGCGTCTGCTCTCTCTTTCGTCTCTCTCTCGTCCTCTCTCTCTCTCTCTCTCTTTCTTCTCGATCTCTTCTCTCTCTCTCTCTCTCTCTCTCATATCTCGCCGCCGCGCGCGCTTTCTCGCCATCCTCTTGTCTATTCCTCGTCACTCCTTTCTCTCCTCTTAACGGTTGCTCACCATAGCTTTTTCCTCGTCACAGCGCCGCGTCCCTTTTCGTCCTGTCTCAATACCTTCGTTCTTTCGCTCTCTCTCTCACCACCCAGCCAGCCACACA
>NW_014577284.1:72550-92937 GCF_000485595.1 Priapulus caudatus | reverse complement strand
TTCTCTCTCCTCTCGTTCATATATTTCTCCCCTGTCTGTCTTCTCTCTCTCTCTCTCTCTCTCTCTCTCTCTCTCTCTACGTCTCTCTCTCTCTCACTCTAAAACTTTCTCTCGCTCTCCATGCATCTTTCTCCCTACTCTCCCCTGTCGCTCTCTCGCTTTCGTTTTTCCCACGCTTACTATCTCGTTACGAGAACGCCGTGAGAACGCTGGTCGCACCTCACTGCAGCAGAGATAACATCTACATCTATGCTCGTGTACGATGTAGGGAGATTCAAGGTTCAACGGCCGACAACAGCGCGCGCCGACGCAGCTCTAGACGCAACCGACGAATTCAGAAAGAGAACAAAAGCGGGGTATAATCAAAACAAGTCGCGCGTGCAGACAGCGCACGGATTACAACGCGCCGCACACACGCGACGAGAACCGCACGTACGTCGCCCGCGCGCGGGCCACACGTTACCGCGACCCCCGGCCCCGCCGCGCCACCGCCACGCCACGCCAACACGTCCAAGCCGTCACGTCGACGTGGCGGTGGCGTCATGGCGCGGCGGTAGCAACGACGGTGATAGCGTCATGACGCGGTGGCAACAACAACGCTGATTGCGTCATGACGCGGCCGTAGCAACTATAGTGATAGCGGCATGACGCGGTGGTAACAACCACGGTGAAAGCGCCATGACGCGGCGGCAGTATCGACGCTGATACCTTCATGACGTGGCGGTAGCAAACACGGTGATAGCGTCATGACGCGGCGGTAGTATCGACGGTGATAGCGTTATGACGCGGCCGTAGCAACATGACGCGGCGATAGCAACTATAGTGAAAGCGTCATGACGCGGCCGCAGCAACGACCGTAGCAACTATAGTGATAGCGTCTGACGTGGCGGTAGCAACCACGCTGATTACGTCATGACGCGGCCGTAGCAACATGACGCGGCGGTAGCAACCACGCTGATAGCGTCATGACGCGGTGGTAGCAACCACGCTGATAGCGTCATGACGCGGCGGTAGCAATCACGCTGATAGCGTCATGACGCGGCGGCAACAACTATAGTGATAGCGTCGTAGAAATCGAATGCGGACTGATCTTGTCGGCAGTGAACACGTGACCGCTGCTGCCAGCGAGTAATCACGTGACTGATCTTGTCGGCAGTGAACACGTGATCGTTGCTGTCAGCGTGCAACCCGTAGTTCGAGTTTCCAGGCTTATTCGCTACGCAAAAATATCACGCAAAGAATAAATCCAATTTGGCCTGGAAACCATGCATGGATTATCATACCACAAAGGCATGAATCGCAGCATCTATAATCACATCTACACTTTTATGTAATCGAGCAAGTTCCGCTTTGAACACCGCACCGTGCAGACACGCGCAAAGCGCGGTATTTCAATACATATATAATATTTATTATATTGACATTTTTTGAATTGAATATTATTATGTATAATTATATTATAATAATATATAATAATACAATAATATGCGAGTAGCGCAACTAGCTTCAACATAATATTACAACCCCGAATATTCATGTGGCATGAGCACGCGTGCGTACGTGCGTGCGTGCGTGCGTGCGTGAGCGCGTGCGTGCGTTGGCCACGGTTGTTCTCTGTCATCGTGAATATGCGCCTACACTTCACACGCGTTTTCACGTGCAGGGGGCGTCTGTGGACGTTGACTGAAGACGATTCTGCCTCCATCCATTCCCACTGAAGCAGTCTGCGTGGCTGAGCGACAATATGTAATGCCCGTGCACTCTAGGCGACACACGCCTGCTCGACTATCGAGACAATCCGGGAATCGTGTTCTCGACTGTTCGCGCACGCACGCGACACACTCGCACACACGCAACACACTCGCACGCACGCGCGCACGCACACACACACACACGCACGCGCGCACGCGCGCATATGCGCGCGCACACAGCTTCTCGACAGACGCGCCAGCCACGCACGCACGCCGTACGTGTACGTTTATGACCGCAGTCGTATGCTGCGGAGGAGTCTCTGGGGGAATCGTACTTATGCTGTAATTTATGCACGTATTGAGGACAAAGAGCCAGCGTCGTGCACGCAGAATGCGAGCCGTGACTGCGTCTGCTTACGCATGCACGCACGCATGCATGCAACGCAGCACGCACCGCTGCGCAGCACGACGGACGCGCACTGCGCACGCACCGCACCACGCAAACAAGTCGACACCGACACACACAGCACGCGGACGCAGAGAACACAGCACAGACACAGGCACACACGCACACGACAGTGACACACCAGCACCGATGACGCACGAGCAGCGACTCGCACGGCCGACAGTAACGGCCGACGGACAGGCCGCCGGACCGGCACGCACGGCGATCGCAGGGCGCGGAGAGCGCCGAGAAGAGACAACGAAGCGCGCGCGAGCGCAGGAGCAGAGAGCACGAAGAGGACGACGGAGAGGAACGCGAGAGAGCAGCGGACGAGGCAGCGAGAGAGAGCGCCCGACAGGCGGCAACGGCGCGCAGCGTACAGCGAGGGCCGAACGGGGAGGCCCGCCAGGCAATGAGGGCGCGCGCCCATGCACACGCACGCACGGGGACGGGCACGCAGCAGCATAGCACAGCCACAGCTAAGCACGGCTCGCCGCCGCACCCAGACCAGCGTAGGCGCACGAGGACAGTGGGCCACGCGCGCGCGCGACGCGCGAGCGCGCGGGTCACGCAGCACGCAGAGCGCGCGCGGAGCGCGAGCTTAACTGCGGGCACCCGGGAACGTGAAGGGCGAGCAACGCGCGTGTGGTCGGCGCGCGGTACACCCGGCCGCGCAAAGCGACCCCGACCCTACCGCCCGTGGCTCTCCTACACGCCGCGCCAGGCAGCAGTGATACATCCGGATCCGGTGGACGCGCCGCATGCAGCTCAGGCACAGCTAGCGCGAGCGTCACGCAGCTAGCACGTCCAGCGCGGCGCGCCGCACGCCGGGCGGCCGGGCGCCGTGCGTGTGGTGTGCTGTGGGTAGGTGTGTCAGGCGGGGGACGCATTAGGCGTCCCGCAGCGCTGCGCTGTTGGCGCCGTCACATACTTTCTCGTCGACCGTCTGCGTCTCGCCTCACACACTGACACACCTCGCGGCCCCGCCGGCCGCATCTGGCGCTTCAGCCGGCTCCTTTGTTGGTCCCGCCCTCGTTGATCTTCCGCCGGGGCGTCCATGCTTTCCTTGGCCTTATGGCTTCTCCCGCGCCCCGTCGCGGCGCGCCGCCTCCGCCTCCCTGCGCCGCACCCTGGAGGCCGAGCGGCGCCCACGCCGCCCATGTACGACCCTGGCTGGCGCGCAACCTGGTTGGCGGACGCCCTCGCGCAGCGCACACCGTACGCACGCACCCGACGGCGCTGGCTTTCCTCTTATTAGTCTCTCACTTGCCTATATCACGGTCCACGCCACGCTCGCTACGCGCCTCGATCGCGGGCGGGTGGATTGCGTCCGTGTTGTTCGCGCAGAGCGCTTGGAGCGTCCCCTCGCGTGGGGTCAATGCCCGTCATCGATTGAGGGCTTGCAGGTGCGTGCGCTTCTCTCGTGGGGCTCCGCTAGTCTCACTGTCCACGGTTACGTATCTCTGTCCACGGCCGCTCCGATGCATCGGAGCTGGTTGGTGATGTCTCCGGACCAGGTGTCATCCGTGCCCTTTGCCGGACTCCGCACCCCGCGCTCGTCCCGCCCCCACACGCGATCCCGCACGCGCGCACGCCCCACCACGCATATGGCACGCGTAAATACTCTCTCTCCCGCCCTGCCTCTCTCTCCAACTCACACCCGCTCCTCCTGCCGCGTGGCGTGGTTATGTCTCGGGTCCCTCTGGTCTGCCGCTCTTCTCTTTCCCCTCCCTTCCTTGGCACGGCCCGCTACCTTCCCCGTGCCTCCCTCTTCCTCGCCCCCCCACGGCGGCGGCGGCCACCGCCGCCGCCCCGGGGGGGCTTTGCTTCGGTGATTCGCGCTGCACCTTTGACACCCTTTCTTTGCCATAGCGCAGCTGCGGTGGCCTGCCGCGCCATTTGCGATCACCTCCCCCGCGCGGCGTGTGTGCCTGTGTGTGTGTGTGTGTGTGGGGGGGGGGGGTCATGTGTGTGGTCGTGTCGTGTGTGTGTGTGTGTGTGTGTTTGTGTGTGTGTGTGTGTGTGTGTGTGTGGTGTGTGTGTGTGTGTGTGTGTGTGTCTTGTGTGTGTGTGTGTGTGTGTGTGTGATGTGTGTGTGTGTGTGTCGTGTGATGCGTGTGCCTCGTGGGCCCGGTCTCTCCCGCTGCCCCCCCCCGCGCATTGTCCGCGCGCTTGTCGAGCTGCCATCTCCGGCGGCCCCGCCTGCGCCCGTGACTGCCCGCGCTGTGGTAGCCGTTCACCCCACGTTTCCTCCTCGGCACGCGTGCGCGCTCACCTGCGTGTACTCGGTGTTTCTCCGTGCGCTGTAGCACGCCCTCGGCGTGGGCTGGTCGTGGCGGCCCTCCATCGTCCCGTTCGGCGCGCGCTTCGACAGGAGGTTAACTTTTCTGGCGGCGGCCGCGTGCCGAGCGCTCTTGATGTGTCTGGTCCTACTTCCGGCCGTCATCCCACTGCGCTGCGCGCTGGTTGGCTCTCTCCCCGGCGTCTTGCCCCCTCGTACTTATGCGCTGTTCTTCACCGCGGGCACACGTGTCTCTGCTTTGCCGCGCAGCGTCTCGCAGCGCATGGCGCGGTCCCGCGCTCCTCGGCTCACCAATCACCCCACCCCCACGCCCGTGCGTGTTCGCCTGCTTCTTTCCCCTTCTGACTGGCTCTCTCCTCTCGCTTCTGCGCGGCCGGCTGCTCTCTCCCCCTCTTTCTGTTATTTTCCTTTTCTCTGTCTGCTTTCGTTCGTGGTGCGTGCTCTCTTCTATTCGCGTTTTTCGTTCGGACCGCCCTCTCTCTGCTCCTCCACTTCCACTTCGCGCTCTCTCTCTCTCTCTCTTCTCTCTCTCTCTCCCTCTCTTCTCTCTCTCTCTCTCTTCCTTTTTCACTCTCCGTCTCTCACTCTGTCTGTCTGTCGTGTCTGTCTGGTGCCTCATCTGTCTGTCTGTGTGTCCGTTCGTCGTCGTCCGTCCGTCTCGTTCTCGCTGCTCGCTCTGCTCGCTCTTCTTCTGACTCTCCTCGTCTCCTCTCTCTCTCCTCTCTCGGTGCTCTTCTCTCTCTCTCTTCTCGTCTCTCTCTCTCTCCTGCTCTCTGCTCTGCTTCTTCTTCTCTCTCTCTTCTCTCTTCTCCTCTCTCTGCTCTTCTCGTCTCTCTGCTCTCTCTTCTGGCTCGTCTCTCTCTGCTCTTTCTCTCTCTCTTCTGCTCTCTTGTCTGCTCTCTCGCTTCTCTGCTCTGCTCTCTCTCTCTCTCTCTCTCTCTGCTCTCTCTTCTTCTCTCTGCTCTCTGCTCTCGCTGCGTCTCTCTCTCTCTCTCTTCTTCGTGCTCTCTCTCTCTCCCTCTCTCTCTCTCTCTCTCTCTTCTTCTCTCGTCTCTCTTCTCTTCTCTTCTCTCCTGCTCTCTCTCGCGTTGCTGCTCTCTCTCTCTCTCTCTCTCCTCTCTCTCCTCTCAGTCTCTCTTTCTTCTCTCTGCTCTGCTCTCTGCTGTTCTGCTGCTCTGCTTCTCTCTCTCTCTCTCTCGGTGCTCTCTGGCTCTCTCTCGTCACTCTCATCTCTCTCGTCGTGCTTCTCTCTTCTCCGTCTTCTCTCTCTCTCTCTCTCTCTCTCTCTCTGCGTCTCTCTGCTCTCTCTCATTCACATAAACACACTCACGGCTGCCGCGTTCACAACGCATTCATCATGGCGCGCCACATTACTCCTCCATCTCGCCGCTCTCTCTTCCGCTCCACACACTACACACATCCTCTCATTTCACACTCACACAGCATTCACAGCATCACAGCACACACACACACACACACACCACAAGCCACACACACGCGCGGCGGCGGGCGCGCTGCTTCGCGCGACGCATATGCGCGTCACACAGGGCTTCGCATCGCATGCGGCAGCACGTTGCGCAGCACTTACAACAACAACAAAGCACGTGCACTCGCACTCACACACAGCCCAAACCAAGCGGCAACCGCACGACTTGCGCACGCATGGTGAGCAGCGCTTACATAGAATTACGCACACACACACACACACACATCGCAGCAGTCGGCTTTACTACACACGGACTACGCGCTCTTCCATCCTCTTACGTACTCTCCCCTGCTAAGCATTAACGACTTTGTCGACTTTCCACACATTCGAGTGCGCGGTAAGACGCACGCATCAAGATGGGATCGGTGCCCGTGGTCTGCTGGCTTCCACTGCGCCGATAACAGCAACCGCCTCCTAACGTTAGTAGCTGCGTACGATTATTAGAGAGCCGGGCGCTTGACGCACGCATACGGTGCACGGCCGGGTAGGTTAGGAGCTGTGTCCACGAGATTGTGGCGTGCACATACCGGGTGTGGGGCCAGTGTGGAATTGAGATGAGTAAAACGATGAATCAAG
The DNA here is from genome assembly GCF_000485595.1 of Priapulus caudatus. Taxonomy (NCBI): domain Eukaryota; kingdom Metazoa; phylum Priapulida; class Priapulimorpha; order Priapulimorphida; family Priapulidae; genus Priapulus; species Priapulus caudatus. The sequence goes on along the minus strand of NW_014577284.1, from coordinate 86,437 downwards.
TGAGAACGAATGCCGCTTCCGTCGATGGGCCGCCAACCGATGACAACGACATTGATCGATGCGATCTTATTCGATTGTTGTTTGTTTGAAAGGACCAGTATAACAGCCAGAGGCATCATTGTCAGAAACAAAACTGGTCTTAACATTAGTCTTAATATTAACTTTTTCTCTTAGACTGTTGACAGAAACGCTGCGAAGTTACCCGAATGAAAAATCGTAGCAGATTTCCTCGTAACAATACGAAACAAAGTGATGTCGACGGTCTACAAGAAGATATTAGTGTTAAGATTAACGTTAAGATTAATTTTGTTTCTGATAACGGGCTCCAGATAGATAGAAAGAGAGATTATGAGCACGATACTCCGCTACTGCTAACGTTCTAATGCCTGCTAGATTTCCTTCCCCCACGCCCTGCGTATGAACTCAAAATAATATGGTGATCGAAAACCGGGAAATAAATTCGACGAATAACAATGGCGGCGTGTTTATCTGCCATCAAACTTCCCACTCGCTAACTATTTATTACGCTATACGCGTGACGAACGAATAACGCGATTATAGAACCTTTTAATATTACTCATCGTAAACTCTCGCATCTATTCATTGGAATAGAATAAATTACAGCTAATAACATGGTAATCGCTATACTACACCTGACTCGCATATTTTAAACACGAGAGTTTATAACGATAGATTATTACCGCGTACACACACAATGCGCATTCGACATGTGCAGAACGTCTAGTGCATAATTTGCAAGCAATAACATAGCATAACAATAACTAGTGTATAACATAGCATGTAATTTATGCGCCACGATGTAATTAATATATTTCTTTTTGCGCGCACACTACTACCGTCTATTCGCCGTGTTGTCAACAAGACATTTATCTAATCTCGAAGGCTCCCATGTTTGCTTCCTGGCGAATTAAACTTGAGATTTCGGTCACACGCGCATGCATGCATTTGTAATGTTGCGTGAATCATCATCGCCTAATTCTGTTCTTCGCCTGACTCTTCTATTGCGCACAAGGCGACCTGTCTATGCTGCAGGAGACTAGGCTGCACTATGCCAGCCGTGGATGCAGAGTGCGGGGCCGTACTGGGAGTGAGGGGCGGGGCGGTACAGCGTGTGGGGGGTGCAGTGGGTATAGGTGCATGTGGGTATATGTGTGTGTGTGTGTGTGTGTGTGTGTGCGTGCGTGTGTGCAGTGCAGATGCTGTTATAGTAGGTGCTTGCAGTGCGGTTTGCTACAACAGGCGTCCGCTCGAAAGTCCCTCGGTGGGGGGATGGGGTTAAATCAGGCGTGTGCTGGCGAGGGTAGGGGAATGGGTTTACATTAGACAGCCGCTGTGTAGGGGAGGTGGAGGTGGTTACATCAGACGCGCGACTGGAAGGGGAAAGGAAGCAGGTTACATCAGAGAACGTACCCCTGGGAGTGTGGTTACACAGCGGGGAATGCACGTGCGAGTCGCTCCTGCGCTAAAATGCGTTTTTGCCGACAATTTGCGCTAAACAGGTGAAGGCCGCCCGAACGCTGTCTACGTCATATAGCACCTTGCACAGTGCGTCACTCACTGCTAGATTCTCAGTCCCAGCCACTGGCCCACACTCGCATCGCCTCGCGCCTCCGTCGCACGCGTGGACGTATACCCAGGCACGATGGCGCAGCGAGGCGACTATTGAACCTATAGAGTACCTTCGTCTAAAGCCCCGTCGCGAACGCCCCCTATGTGCCGTTGGATAAATGCGCGTAGCGGCGCACCAGCTGTGCTTTGGTGCCGCGCGCTGTCGTATGCCCTTAGTAGCGACGTCTGAGGCAATCGGCAGTGACGTTGGGCGGCCCCAGTGTTCTTGTTTTCGGTACAATACCATCGGTCCGGATAAACCTCTCTCAATAGGGGAGTTCTCGTTTCCTTCCCCCCCAACCCCCACCACCACCACCCCGCGCGATAGGCCTGTTTATACGCGCTCTTCAAACGGATAAATAGCGCGAAATGCATTCGGATTATTGCCTGGATATCATTATGGTCCGTGAAAACAAGTTTAACACAAATGCCTTCGCCCCGCGGCCGGTCGCTGTATAATTTATGTGACGTGGCTATTGTGGCTGGCTGCGATCGGACAATGCAATGCAAGATGTGAATTTTCAAGCGCAGATACTCGCGCATGGTGACCTATTGTAGCTTCGTCGACGTGACCGGTCCGTTGCGGTAAACAGATGAAATATATGCGCTCGTGACCTGTGTCGTTCTCCTGCGACCGCCATGCTAAGTGCAATACGGGTATACGTACGCCACACTGAGAGGCGACGCTTGCCGATGGGAAAGGTGAAGATGCAAATTAGTATAGCGAAAAATGCTAACGCGTAAAATGCGAAATGCTAAAAACCTATAGAGTAACGATCGAGTGGGAAGGCGAAAAAGAAAAACGCGAAAGTTGAATGAATGCAAACGACAGATAGCATCTCACTCGTAACTGTGCTAAAATAACGAAAACTCATGTATTTCACCATCATTACCGTGTAGGTAACACACGCACGCACGCACGCACGCACGCACGCACGCACGTATGAGCGCGCGCACACACGCATTAAGAACGCTTGAGAATAATATTATTCTCAAGAAGAGTTATATGTTGTAAATATATAGATTATGCGTTACAAACATCCACTTTTCGTCTTAAGCGTCCTTGCCATCGACATATCGAATGACACCCCCCCCCCTGTTTCGATCGAACCGAAATGAAATCATATAGAAGCTTTCCCTTCTTCTATGTTGCAGGTTTCGCCAGTGCTTGCGTAACAGTATGTCGACGATGGCACACCTGGTGGGCGTCTTATACTTCAACTACGCCCAGCCGGACTGTTTCATTCTGAAGCCGGAGAGCCAGTGCGTGCAAGGATGGTGGACGTGCCAGAAATACGACACGGTGATGGTCGGCAAGAAACAGCAGAACAGCGCTTACGAAAGGCTTTAGATGAATCCCTGCGACAATGCAGTAGGATGCTGTCGTCGGCCGAGGTCCGAAGCATCACCTTGGGCCTGGCGCAGACCTGCGACATTTTTTTATGCAACTCGACAGCTAGAATCGCTGTAAAAATGGCTGTGAAATCGCTATGTCTGCGGGAACGTGCAACTGCAACCCGTAGCGATTTTGGTCGCTTGCGACGAGTTGGTCGCTTGGACATCAAACCGTTTTGATTTTGAGCGACTCGTCACTCCCAATCGCTCCCAAATTGTTCTAGAATTGCTTCGAAATCGCATGTGTGCGCACACGCGGTGACACATCGACCGATCGCTTGCGGTTGCAGGTTGCAGAGACGAGCAACCAAAAATCGCAGGTCTGCGCTAGGCTTTATACGAGCCAGGCGTCGTCAGTTGTGAATACTCGCGCAGTTTTTTGACGCATTTTTCGTGGGGATCGTAGAAGCGGTTAGCATAAGTCAATTCAGCAACGTCGGATCGCGAATCTTTAGTTATCTAAATGATGCTTAGCGTTATTCGCATTATACGTGAAGAATTTGCACTGTTCACAACAACTTTTACATTAAACCAACAGGATTTTTCGCCGAATCGCGACGTGACCCCGAACTTATACGCGTATCGCTGACATCATTCTGACGTCACGCATCTTAACTGATTTCCCGGTGAAATTGCTGCAGTGGTGCGTGGCTATCTTGCCAAGTAATCCCAGATAAATATCACGCTTCAACGAGCGTCCGGTGTCTGTCAAGTCGGTGGCGATGTTACATAATATTATTAGGTATATAGAGGATTTTGACGTTGTATTAATTTAACAAATTCTACCCATGGCCGGCTCTTTGTTTACCATATTATTATTTTACCATTTTTGTTACGTCTCTACCATATTCGTTAATATTCTATTTCTAATCGCTGTCTATCTCCATCTTACGATCGTTTTCTATCTCCCTAATAATCTCTGCGTCCAATCTTCAAACAAACGGATATAGGTTATTAGCATGTAAACAACGAAGCAACTGTCGGTTTGTTCTCAGTTGTATGCCAGCAAACGTTACCTTAGGTTCTGATGACGAATAATAGAATAGATAGAACTGTCGGTCAGCAATTATGTAGTGACCAATTGAATGGCAATCGTTGAGTGAGATCAGTACGTAGTTGAAATCCTGTAATATTATATACGATTGTGAGAAGTATATAGACGCATAAAAATTGAAAATATGTGCTTCGTGCATGTGATCTTGCGTGTTTTTTGTGTGCGTGCGCGTATGCCGATTGTGTACGTATGTGTACGAATATGGCCGAATGCGTACGAATATGTACGAATATGGCCGAATGTGTACGAATGTACCACTACTGTTGTACGTCCGTAACAGCGAAGGCAAGAACTTAATCAAGACAATGAAGTCGATAAACCGCGTATATACATGTGCCGCCATGACGGCAATATTCGGCGATTGCTGGAGACCGAATTCGTCGAGTAACTGCGATAAGCGTGAGAACGACCGACTGCAGAGCAAGCTTGAATAGCTTCTTTGTACCGATGTCAGGCGATCTGTGGTTTTAGGCCAAGGTAAGCCATAAATTACACAGCGATGATAAATAGATAACAGGTTCCTTCACATCTACGCAAAATGTAGTTTCTTTGCGCAAACAACAAGGTAACCCTTGCGCCGACGCGAGGCCTCGGGGTTGACTCACAACGCCGACTGAACGAAAACAAGCGATTTTACACTATCGCGTCACTACAGACTAGCCGACCGAGGGCTGTCTGGACCAGCTATAGCGATTGCATTCGATTTAGATTAGATGCGTTGGATTTTTGTTGTGCAAAATTGGGTTCTTGCCCACCGAGCCGAAATAATTCAATTAACGTAGCGTAGCATATGCTAATATATATAATATACGTAAACATAAATACATACACATATACATACATAAAACGCATACATACACACACACACATACACATACAATATGTGTACATATAATATGTGTATGTATGCGTTTTATTCCAGCGTAATATACATAAACGTAATATAGTGTATAAACAGCATGTTATTCCAGCGTTTTTGGCTGACGCACGTGCGTGTAACACATGACCATAGGTCATTCATTACCTTCAACCACCTCCACAGCCACCTCCACGCAGGATTATAAATGCAAAAAAACTTAACCGGCAATTAAATAATAAGGACACACTTAAGGAAACACAATACGGAATAAGGAAACACAATTCACCAACATCAAACAGGCGCCCGTAATACATTGAGCAATATATTATACGCGTCACAGCTACAGGCAGTGTGTTTGTGAATGTGTGCGTGCGTGCGCGTGCGTGCGTGAGTATTTGGACGTGTAGTAACGAGCGCCAGACGAGGCGTCGGCAGCGGAACAACAACGATGAGACCACCGACGACGGACGCCGCCCGGGGGCGCTGCGCGCGCATCGCTAACGGAGGAGCGCCGAGCGAGTCGAGCCCGACCTTGAACGGAATCACCCGAAGGCGCCGCACTCGCCTCAGCACAGCTAGAGTCCCTTTATATAGAAGTCTATATTAAGGGACTCTAAAACACAATTAAAGCACAGCAGCGCTGACGTCCGCGGCGCGCGGCGTAGTTAACCGATAAACGGGAACCGCTTAGACGTGAATGACGACGACTGGGGGGTGGGAGGGTGGTTGCTGTGGTGAACTACGCTTTCCAGTTCCCAAACAACTGCGTGCGCTGGCGGCGGTGGCAAAGACGTCCTACGCACTAGATCTATCTGTGTAGGCCTGTCTGACAACTACAGCGATGGGCTGGCTACCCACGTAGTGGAGCTGGTGGTGTACATACTAGAAAACCTTGTTATCAAGGATGAGGGATCTTGCCGAGGGTAGAGAGGGCGTCAGTGGCGTCTTGTCTGTGTGTCAGCGTGTGTGCGTGCGTGCGTGCGCACGTGCGTGTGTGTGTATGGTGTGCAACTTGCATGGAAGGTGAAGGGGGTGTAGAGTGTCATGCGACGTTGTGCGTGGGAATCTAGCATCGAGGGTAAATGCCGACTATGTGGAATTTCTCTAGGCTAGACAGCGGTGGGATGGATTATAGATTGCTCTACGCGGACGTGAGAGTAGACGTCAGTGTGGCGTGTACCACATGCACGTCTCTTGAAGCTAAGGAATGTGTTAGCTACACATGTATGATCAATGGCCCCCCCCCCGCGGCAAATATTTGTATTTAATGGACAACGTTATAGCAATGAATTTGGATTTCATTGAGTTTATACGAGGTGTATCGCAGCGGTACTTCATTAAACACCTTGACATTAACCACCAAAGTCGTACAATACGATAATGACACGTACAATTAGGAATGCGTATGGAAATAAATAACAGTTTATTGTTATTGCACACGATAACAGCGTCTCAATACGCTGCGCGTGCGGTGCATGATAGGACAAAGAAGATGCTACTTTGAAATCACGCCGCACCCCCGACACCCACACGCGATTCCCGCTTTACGACTCCGTGACAGATTTAGACTCATTAAACGCCTAATCGGTTTTATGTTTTCCCGCCTGCATGTGAAACTGGTTCGACATTAACCCTAGCATCATAGCTGGACGGGTTTAGTAATGAGTTTAAGATATACCACTGCACTGCACGACTGAAATGGCTGCCTCGATCATACCACTAGGCGTAATAACAAAGCGATACACTATTGTAGTAATGCATTAAATATCAGTCAGCCGTATCAACGAGTGATTTTCATAATCAGGACCTATACACATATATAATACAGCTAATACAAACCTACGTAGAAAGGATTGGAGAGATGCAGAGGTCATTAACATGCAATCACAATATAGAATACGTGGAATTGTGTATAAAAACTTGTTTTTCAATTTTATGTTCGATTCGAATAAGCTCAGATTCAAACAGTAATAGGAAATCTATATTCACTGCAAAGCTCCATCATCCGCAAATGATTATTCCACAAGAGGGAGTTGTAATCTTCGCTTCATAAAGAACGTGCAGCGAATAGAGGCAAACTACTGTATAGCAATAGCTCAGTTCTCCATCCCCGCTTGCTGGCGATCAACCGATTGCAGCGCCACCTGAAATCATAAAAGACAAACAATGGACGCAACAGAGTAGCTAATGCTTTGCTTATCGTGATGTCAAAGATAAACGAGAAAACGATTGCAGCGCCACCTAAAATCATAAAAGAATGAACTGTAATTCATAGTAGATTAGGTTTTTCTCATGACAATGGCAGGGTGAGGGTCAGAGTGCATAGCGTTGGGAGTAACAACAGTGGCCAATGTAATGCTGCAGCCGCAAGTGTAGTGATGTGGTCGCAAGTGTAGTATTGCAGTGGCAAGTGTAATAATGTACAAGCTTGCAGTGACGATAAAGTGCCATGCTCACACATACACAAGAACCGATCGTCAATGGTTCATTGACAACCAATCGACTCCAATCACTTCCTAACCGAGTTCGAACACGCTACGCCACGGATCTTCACTCGCACACCTACCAGCATCCGGGGATGGAATTATCCTCAGCATCCCGTTACCGTGGCGTCCTCGCCGGATCGCTTCGTCACGTGCATCTTGATCACCTCCTCTGCACACGTCGGATGGATGCCGACTACTGACGTGAGCTGCCCCCTGGTGGCACCACACCTGCGCATGGCATTGTATATCACGTGAGTGCAGGTCTGCACGCAGAACGTTTGAACACGGGCGGAAACTGATTTAGCTACACTATAGTTTCCTTTCATCTGAATTTGTGGTTGCTAATATTGGTGACTAGAATGCCATACCCTATGCAAGCACATTTTACATGAAATTCTGGATTGCTGCTGTAACTCTGGCACGAATGCTCCAGCAGTGACACTGCTTCCATGGCCCAAGTGAAAAAGCAACCTAGATAAACTTTATTAATTTAATTAATATTCTCGTCTTCCTCCACACTGTTGCAACTAGTATTGCTCGGAAATTGCCTCAACCATGACAAAATGCATGAAAGAAGCGATTCCAACTGAGAGAGAACCTGTCATAATTAAGCACCCAATCGATTTATGGTTTAGCAACTATTTAAATGAGCAGACAAACAGCAAAGCAGACTCACTTAACAGCAAATCCAAAACCCTGAATGACTTCACCCGCATGTGGACCAAGGAAATGTAGTCCCAATATCTTTTCATCCTGTCTGCTGCACACCATCTGCCAAAAAAGAAAACCGATAGATAATGCCACCAGGTCTGAGAAATTGCTATCTACATAAAATCATCATAATAATTACTCATGAGATGCACGAATACTAATTCAATTACCAACTACTCTGACCTGACCATGTATGTTTAAGCAGAGCTGATGCTCATTAAGATACTTTCTCAGAACAAGAGCATGCTTGCATATCAATTGGGTTGACAAATGCAAACACAAAAACTACAAACACAAGACAATAACATGCAAATAGCATCTGCAGTATCATTCAACGTTACAATGAGAAGCAAAGCATGTTCAGCCGTAAGTAGCATGTTCAGCCGCATGTAAGTGACGGTTATGCCTATGCACCTTAATGTAGCACTGCTGGTGATTTCGCTCTGGTATAATGTACTCCAGTGGTTTATAAAAGGCGTGATACACCTGCAAGAGATAGAGAGACATCATCAGATCACAGAACATAGCTGCAACACTTGTGGAACCTGTACTAACAGTAGTGAGGTAAAATCACTTCCCTCGGCATGTACAAAAATACTACGTGCAATTTTTATATGGAAGATTGAACGGCTATAACCACCTGATAACAACTGTCCTATCATGCAATGCTCTTCCTTACACCTTATCACACATTTGCGCTACCAGAATAACTTTCCCCTGGTAAAACCTCTTACCCTGGCATGTATACATGTAACTTTGCAGACTATTTCTACCTTGGAAGACAAAGTACGCCAATCGTATGAGCGTTGCTAGCGCGACAGTGGCATATACAGACCAGTTTCAGACAGTCATAAATAATTAGGCAGCATAACTGCAGCAGCGTTGAGCAGCAGCCTGATCACCATTATAGATTGGTACATTGTCGCACAATACTGTCCTCACCTCCACATTATCTTCCCCATGTAGCTGCACTGCATTCTCCTCAGATAAGCCCACGCACCCGTACTCCAATGGCGTGAAAACCGTTGTCGGAACCTATGAACGAAAAATTTAAACACTGAATTCATCGCTATCATCATCATCTGCATGAGCACCATCATCATCATCATCATCATCATCATCATCATCTGCATGAGCATTATCATCATCATCATCATCATCGTCATCATCATCATCATCATTATCATCGCCATCATCATCATTTGCATGAGCACCATCATCATCATCATCATCATCATCATCATCATTATCATCCGCATCATCATTATAAAAGTAGTGGGATTTACATCCTTATATCACAAAAGCTGAGTAGGCTGAGTGGCAGCATTCTACTACCCTGTTCTTTGGACGCTCTATACCCTGCTAACAACCTTGTTTATTAATAGCTAACATACCAGATATATACCCTCAACTGAATGTCCAGGAAGGGTAATACTACATTGCCTTCACTCAAGATCAATGACAAGACATGTGATAATAGTGTCTAACATCACAAAGAGCTCTATCACCAGTATCTCGTACAACTCACATTCACATAGTCCATGTGTTCGGTGGCGCCATCGTACAGGCGACGTGCTAGCAGTTTTCCGGCTTTGATTGCGACCGGTGTCAATTCTGGCCGATCCTAGCAAAGAAAGAAAGTCAATATAAGTAAAGCGGAATGATTACAAGTATGTAACAGCGTCACTAGTAGAAACACCGTGACTGCTAACTCATCAGTCAGCGATATTCATGACACAGTCAGCCTCACCAGCTTCAAAAATGACTCTCATTTTATACTAAGTAATCATTTTAATTACTTTATTAATCTTATCTGTCCCATTAATTCAGTACTACAGCATTATTTTTGTAACAACGCTACTCACATTATAATAATCTTAAATGAGTACCTATAAAAATGTTTACAAAGACACAGATGTATACATAACAAACATAGTAAATTCAGAACCTGGCCACCAGTGTAAGGAGGTTATAGAGTGATATTCTAAAGTGTGAATATATGTCTGAAATATGATTGTGCTGCCATATGTGTTCACGTTTCTGTGCAACCTGGGTAAAATTGTCTCCTTATATTTATGTTCCTCGCCTCAGACAGCACAACATCGTATCCCCATCAGCATCATACATTGTACCACAGCATCATCATCCTACATCATCAATATGACCCTAACAGTCATCCTACATCATCACCATGACCCCAACAGTCATCCTACATCATCACCATGACCCTAACAGTCATCCTACATCATCACCATGACCCTAACAGTCATCCTACATCATCGCCATGACCCTAAGAGTCATCCTACTTCATCACCATGACCCTAACAGTCATCCTACATCATCACCATGACCCCAACAGTCATCCTACATCATCACCATGACCCTAACAGTCATCCTACATCATCACCATGACCCCAACAGTCATCCTACATCATCACCATGACCCCAACAGTCATCCTACATCATCACCATGACCCTAACAGTCATCCTACATCATCGCCATGACCCCAACAGTCATCCAGACCTTACACCTACACGAACCCTAACCCAATCCTAATCACATCATGTATATGTATGCGGGTCCTAGAGGAAGATTGCCCTAGGCAACTTCAGTAATATCCTAAGTTTGTCACGCTAGCAGCTGAGCCATAATAATGCATAAAATTATGTCATATAATGTATATATAATATAATATATATTAAGTTATTTCATATTTATAGCATATATATAAATAAGATAGCAGCAGAGCCATACCTGGAGGACATCGCCGATGGCATATATGTTTGGGACGGACGTTCTCTCGCTCTCCTCCTCTGATCCGACAATGAATCCCGTCGATTCGTTCATCTTCACGCCGGCGACATCAAGGTTGAGTGATTTTGTACACGGCTCCCTGCCTGTAGAGCATACACAGTTACTCATCTGGTTAGTGAAAAGCTATCTTTTCATCCAGAAACTATATTCAGAGCAACTATTATTATCAGGAGCAAATAATCAAAAACTGTCATCACAATTTCATCCAGATCAACACAAATTTTATCCAATGTCGTCCACACATTTTCGTCATAAACTATTTTATTATTATCAGTAGTAAATAATCACAAATAATCACATTTTGTGATTATTTACTCCTGTTATTATTCATTCTATCTAATGAAAACAACAAACTATCGAACTGAATAAGGTTGCGTAGCCTTGTCACTCGACTGCAATAGGTGACAAGATCCAGAAATGAACAAGTGGTGTTTGTTCTTCTTCTTCTCGGGTCACTACACTACACTCATCTAGCCACTGCGCACATGGGATCTGCCACGGTAGTTGAAAACCTCAATAACCGTAATAAGGCAGATGGGTCGTTGTCGTATCAGGTACTACAGATATGTACCCGAGGTAGTTTTAGGTTGTTTAGTATTATGTTTATATTTTTATATGAGGTATGGTTCAGGTTGAGTTAGAGTTAGAGTTAGGGTTAGGGTTAGTGTTAGGGTTAGTGTTAGGGTTAGGGTACACTTCTGTATGTACAAGTCTGGTACACTTTGTGTATACATATATGTACTCGGGTACATATCTGTAGTACCTGATACGACAACGACCCTTGAGCCGTAATAAGCTGGTGTTGGTAGCCGTCATTAAGCTTGCTGCTGCTGCGCTATACTCACCGATGGCTAACAGGACTGTTGAGAACTCATCGGAGTCGTCTGCATCCCGGCTGACCCGCGGCCGCGCCGGTCTGGCGCTGCCACGTCACAGCCAGCTCCGCCGAAGCCTGCTTCAAAATCTGCTGGGGAAACGCATCCACGCAGCACCCTCGTGCGCGTGCGACACCATGTTGTCTATGACCAGCTCCGCCATTTGCTACGGGAGCAAAGACGAGCAATGCAAAATGGTGGGAGATGGGATGAGCGCACGCACACATGTAACCACAGAGAAATTCACAACTTCGCAATTTTGTCTACCCCCTTTGGCGCCATTCATCGAGCACTTTCCCTCCACAACTGTGTAGTTTTGGTTCTGTTAAAAGGCTCTGTCCAGCAAAGCTATATATCTCAATCTTACACAGGTGATATTGCTAACCCTCATGCTGGCGAGATAAAACACATTTCTACAGCAGGTGTCAACTGCAATAAATAGGGATTAAAGTACCTTGCCTGGAGGGCACACCAGCAATGACCACAGTGGGATACAAACACCAGACCCTTTCAGTGCAAAGTCAAGTATGATATCCACTAGACTACCAAGTGCCCGCACTTCACAATGAGTGATTCATTAATGCCTCATTAAACAGGTTCATATGATGATTTTTATGCAATCTGTGGCGACATTTTCACAGAAACAAAGCAGACTATTGGGGTAACAATTGACATTAACAATTAACATGAGTATTTTAAGACTTGCTTCGCAAAAGATGATGATGATTAGATAAACTACTGATATGTCGCAGACAAGGTGCTACCTCACCTGGTCAAATCCTCGTAGTGGTATCGACCTCATCATAACAGTGACATCATAGCCAAGTCCCGTTAGAAATCCACGCGCACTCCAGAGCAACATCTAAGCTCACGGTTAGCAACGATAACACTTAATTTGTAACTAAGCCACACCAAAGCTCACTGCCAACTCTCTATAATAGGCTATCTTACAACACATCATAACAAAGGAATGTGTTTGTCACCTATATTACACTATTTCTGTGATAAAAGTAAAGTAAAGGAATCTTTATTTTCGTCGGTACAGGACATACAGCCTTTACAGCGGTAACATGAGCTCTTGAAATAGCTCTTAAATCGATATCAAACAAATGTAACGATAACAAGTAAACTTAGGACATTTTTTGTTACATATCACTATTTCAGACAGATAAACATATACAGATAGAATTCAATGAGGTTTTCTTCATGGTATTTTCTTGAAAAGCATAGCAAGAGCGCTGCACTATTTTTTTAGCAGATTAAAAAAACGTGATACCATAATCGTCAATTAAATAAACATACCAGTAGAGTAAGTGTCATTGAAAGGATACAGCTTGCTCCAACAACTAGCCTGTAAGAGAAAGCCATTGAACATAGAATTATCTGCAGATTGATTGACAAGCGTTAACAATTAAATCGATTCTTCCTCCTTAGAAATCATTCAACATATTTTGTCAGTCAATTTAATCAACATTAATTTATCAATTAGTGAGGTTGCCTAGTAGAAAGTAATTAGTATACTCTTTCCTGGCAATGAAACACTGAGAGCAGAATTGTCCAATTCATACTACGAATTCACTTTTCTGCATCTCTTATATAAATTAGCCCAGCACACGCAACACTAGACAGGATATAGAAGATAAACTTCTATTACATACGTCTTTCCCGTGTGGTTTCTGCAGTGAGAAGAGATCATCGCTGCAGTGTGCATACTCTCGAGCGCCCTCCATCTGGTAACAACGTAGAGACTACGATGACACGTGATTTTCACGTCATCATTAGAGGAATCGGCCAAAAGTTAAAGGATCAGCTCTTTGCGCGCAAATTGATTGTTTATAGATAGCGAAATGGTTTTCTCCCGCTCCGAAACTCGCTGTGAAACTGCTGCGGCCGAAAACTGATAATTTTTGAGTTTCGGTCCACTAGATGGCGGATACCAGCGGTATAACAACACTGGTTTGCGCGCGACTACGTCGCCGCTCCAGCCTACCATTTGCAGCCTACCATGCGCTTGCACCAGCTTGCCCCACATCAGTCTTATCACATCAATTATCACATCATTC
>NW_014577284.1:67123-72525 GCF_000485595.1 Priapulus caudatus | reverse complement strand
CCAAAATAAGGCCATCCTTAAAAAATTCTATGTTTGCTTTTCTCCGACCCATGATTTTTTTAGTGGGTAGGTAGGTAGGTGATTTTTTGTGTGTGAGGCATAATAGTTATTTTAAGTCTGTCCTTATGTTTGCCACACATGCTTTGTGTTTCAGTCTTAACTATAAAAAATGTAAAATAAAATAAAATATGGAACCCAAAATGTAAAAAAAATATTTTGGGTCGCGGCTATTTTTGTGGGTCGGTCGGAGGACAGCAAACATATAATTTTTTAAGGATGGCCCAAGATAGCAACAGAGACATACCTGGAGGACATCGCCGATGGCATATATGTTTGGGACGGACGTTCTCTCGCTCTCCTCCTCTGATCCGACAATGAATCCCGTCGATTCGTTCATCTTCACGCCGGCGACATCAAGGTTGAGTGATTTTGTACACGGCTCCCTGCCTGTAGAGCAAACACACAGTTACTCATCTGGTTAATGAAAAGCTATCTTTTCATCCAGAAACTATATTCAGAGCAACTATTATTATCAGGAGCAAATAATCAAAAACTGTCATCACAATTTCATCCAGATCAACACAATTTTATCCAATGTCGTCCACATTTTCGTCCATAAACTATTTTATTATTATCAGTAGTAAATAATCACAAATAATCACAATTTGTGATTATTTACTCCTGTTATTATTCATTCTATCTAATGAAAACAACAAACTATCGAACTGAATAAGGTTGCGTAGCCTTATTGTCACTCGACTGCAATAGGTGACAAGATCCAGAAATGAATAAGTGGTGTTTGTTCTTCTTCTTCTCGGGTCACTACACTACACTAAATCTAGCCACTGCAGCACATGGGATCTGGCACGGTAGTAGAAAACCTCAATAACCGTAATAAGGCAGATGGGGTCGTTGTCGTATCAGGTACTACAGATATGTACCCGAGGTAGTTTTAGGTTGTTTAGTATTATGTTTATATTTTTATATGAGGTATGTTCAGGGTTAGAGTTAGAGTTAGAGTTAGGGTTAGGGTTAGGGTTAGGGTTAGTGTTAGGGTTAGGGTACACTTCTGTAGTACAAGTCTGGTACACTTTGTGTATACATATATGTACCTCGGGTACATATCTGTAGTACCTGATACGACAACGACCCCTTGAGCCGTAATAAGCTGGTGTTGGTAGCCGTCATTCAGCTTGCTGCTGCGCTATACTCACCGATGGCTAACAGGACTGTTGAGAACTCATCGGAGTCGTCTGCATCCACGGCTGACCCCGGCCCGCCGGTCTGGCGCTGCCACGTCACAGCCAGCTCGCCCGAAGCCTGCTTCAAAATCTGCTGGGGAACGCATCCACGCAGCACCCTCGTGCCGTGCGACACCATGTTGTCTATGACCAGCTCCGCCATTTGCTACGGGAGCGAAGACGAGCAATGCAAAATGGTGGGGAGATGGGATGAGCGCACCAACATGTAACCACAGAGAAATTCACAACTTCGCAATTTTTGTCTACCCCCCTTTGGCGCCATTCATCGAGCACTTTCCCTCCACAACTGTGTAGTTTTGGTTCTGTTAAAAGGCTCTGTCCAGCAAAGCTATATATCTCAATCTTACACAGGTGATATTGCTAACCCTCATGCTGGCGAGATAAAACACATTTCTACAGCAGGTGTCAACTGCAATAAATAGGGATAAAGTACCTTCCTGGAGGGCACACCAGCAATGACCACAGTGGGATACAAACACCAGACCTTTCAGTGCAAAGTCAAGTATGATATCCACTAGACTACCAAGTGCCCGCACTTCACAATGAGTGATTCATTAATGCCTCATTAAACAGGTTCATATGATGATTTTTATGCAATCTGTGGCGACATTTTCACAGAAACAAAGCAGACTATTGGGTAACAATTGACATTAACAATTAACATGAGTATTTTAAGACTTGCTTCGCAAAAAGATTATGATAGATAAACTACCTGATATATGTCGCAGACAAGGTGCTACCTCACCTGGTCAAATCCTCGTAGTGGTATCGACCTCATCATAACAGTGACATCATAGCCAAGTCCCGTTAGGAATCCAGCGCACTCCAGAGCAACATCTAAGCTCACGGTTAGCAACGATAACACTTAATTTGTAACTAAGCCACACCAAAGCTCACTGCCAACTCTCCATAATAGGCTATCTTACGACATCTTAACAAAGGAATGTATTTGTCACCTTTATTACACTATTTCTGTGATAAAAGTAAAGTAAAGGAATCTTTATTTTCGTCGGTACAGGACATACAGCCTTTACAGGGTAACATGAGCTCTTGAAATAGCTCTTAAATCGATATCAAACAAATGTAAGATAACAAGTCAACTTAGGACATTTTTTGTTACATATCACATTTCAGACAGATAAACATATACAGATAAGAATTCAATGGGGTTTTTTCATGGCATTTTCTTGAAAAGCATAGCAAAGCGCTGCACTATTTTTTTAGCAGATTTAAAAAATGTGATACCATAATCGTCAATTAAATAAATATACCAGTAGAGTAAGTGTCATTGAAAGGATACAGCTTGCTCCAACAACTAGCCTGTAAGAGAAAGCCATTGAACATAGAATTATCTGCAGATTGATTGACAAGCGTTAACAATTAAAACGATTCTTCCTCCTTAGAAATCATTCAACATATTTTGTCAGTCAATTTAATCAACATTAATTTATCAATTAGTGAGGTTGCCTAGAAAGTAATTAGTATACTCTTTCCTGACAATGAAACACTGAGAGCAGAATTGTCTAATTCATACTACGAATTCGCTTTTCTGCATCTCTTATATAAATTAGCCCAGCACATGCAACACTAGACAGGATAGGCGATGAACTTCTATTACATACGTCTTTCCCGGTGGTTTCTGCAGTGAGAAGAGATCATCGCTGGAGTGTGCATACTCTCGAGCCCCCTCCATCTGTAACAAGGTAAAGACTACGATGACACGTAATTTTTACGTCATCATTACAGGAATCGGCCAAAGTTAATGGGACCAGGCTCTTTGCGCGCAAATTGATTGTTTATAGATGGCGAAATGGGTTTCTCCCGGTCCGAAACTCGCCGTGAAACTGCTGCGGCCGAAAACTGATAATTTTTGAGTTTCGGTCCACTAGATGGCGATACCAGCGGTATAAACAAACTGGTTTGCGCGCGACTACGTCGCCGCCCCAGCCTACCATTTCAGCCTACCATGCTTGCACCAGCTTGCCCCACATCAGTCTTATCACATCAATTATCACATCATTCGATTCGCATCACATCATTCTTCACGTATTTTCGATTCTGCAAGGTACATAAAACTATGAAAATTCAAAATCATAGCATACTTGTGGGTATTTTGGTCGCATTCCTGTTGCAATTACAAATCTGTCTGCTGTTAATATCGTCTGAAATGCAACATGAAACGAGAAAAGGTCAATACCACTGCAACACACCTTTAAGAGAACACATCTGTATGTTTGTTCAGCACAGTATTTCGTAATCGTTTAAATGTAATCCATAAACGACTACTTTCTCATACTTTTACACATATAAATACCTCTTTTCCACTCCTTGTGGTTGCTTTTATTGTATGAGCATCTACGAAGGTACCATACGCATTCAGATAGTCAACGGACCTACAAAACACAACTTCTAAATGAGTTCTCCTGGACACAATACCACTCTATAATACCACCAAGCAAGCGAAAACAATATCTTCTGCATATATAGCTTCGTGACATATTGATAGCTGGTGAAACATCATGGAGTAATACAAACAGTTACTAGCAAATACGTACAGGTTTCGTCAAGCACTGACTGCTAAAGGTACGTACTTGTCTTTCAGTGCGACTCGGTGTCCCCAGTTCAGTGATCTTAGATGGTTCTGCACCCCACCAACAAGCACCTCCCTGAGGCAAAAAGCAATGTGAGCATATATAGAAGACCCACTAAAGGAGTTTTCTGCCTCTTTCTCACCAATCACAGAATCGAGGAGAAATTTTGCAAAGGAAAGACCCAAAAAGAGATATATGTCACACTGCTGAATTTATGGTTTTGATGTGATACAAATGATGCCAACATAGCTGATAAGATTCCTCCATTAAATTATTGTTCATGTCCACTTTTCTACTGATGCACACGTCCATATAGTTGCTCAATAATACCTGCCATGATCACAATATTAATTCATTACATGCACATGTCCACCTAACAGCTCAATAATACCTGCCATGATCACAATATTAACACATTACATTCAGACAGATTTACCATGAATGTTTTGTTTCCTGAGGAACATCCCATCCATACTTTGCAGCACCCTTAACAGCTTCACCTAGAAGTGAAGCATGGTGCATCAGCTTCTTTGGAATGCAGCCAACGTTCACACATGTACCACCGAGTCCCCATACTGTGCCTGCAATCAGAAAACATGTACAATCAATGGTTCCAACCAAAACTACTGAACTGGATTTGATGCCTGAATAAAACAACACCTAAGAGTTTACAAGTGAACACAACATTGCATGCATAACTAAAATCATATCCCATAATTAAAATCTTATAATACATTAAATGAATGCAAGTAAACATAATGAATGATGAACTTTCAATCTAACAAGAGGCAGTGTTGTGATTATAATATTGAATCCAGGCTTACAAGACTTCACAATGCAAATGGAAAGAATGTGACTGCAAAAAAACAACATGTTTTGCTTGACTATATTAACAACAGCATAACTGTCATCCAGGATCGACCACATGCGTACTGATCTATACTTTGACTCTTTCTATACTCCATGTCCATCTTTTGTACCTTGTGGAGACGGATCAACATAGTCAAGAACAGCAACTCTTCTTCCAAGCTGAGCAGCCTCCTTGGAACAGGCTAATCCTCCTGAGCCTCCACCAATGACTATCAGGTCATAGTCATATTGGTTGGAACCTGTATATATATATATATATAAGATACTGATTGTATTGTACATATTCTCACATAAAAATAGAAGATTAAAATATCGTATATTGATTATGAATATATTAGTTTAGTTTTGTTTGGTATTTATTTTTTTATGTTTTTAAATTAATGCTAGATTCACCAATTACAGGTAGTGCAACTGTTATCTGCATGTGTAAGACGAATTTTATAGATTTTACATTAAAAATGAATAATCAAATAAATCCCATGTGATTTTTAAATGTTCAAGTTGCAATAATCCGAGAGCTCAATGCTACCAATTAAATTTGACCATAACTGGTAATAGATGGAATGCACTGACTGCATGGGGTTTAGCATTTTGGTCAAGATATTATAATTTTCGGGTGCCCTACTCGACTACTGGCCTAGTGGGCTAGTGAAGAGATTCACAGTTTTCACTGGCGGGT
>NW_014577284.1:63079-64365 GCF_000485595.1 Priapulus caudatus | reverse complement strand
GACCCTTCTCTCCGCCACGTATGTAACTGTAAGTGTAAGAATTCTGCGTGATCGTTGTTAAAGATTGACTACTGTACTAAACAAAAGTTGAGCACTGTACTTGACTCAGCCAGCTAGCCGGTAGGTTTCGGCTTCGCTGTTGATCTCAGGCGTTAGCTGGCGTTTCTCGATTGTCAGCGAGTCAGTTGTACATTTGAGAGTGCTGGTGAAGCACTGTAAACTACGTGTATACTGTGTACGCCATTTACTGCATAAGTACTCTATACGCAGTTGATATAATAGTACGTGACTGGCCAGGCTTGTGTCGATGTATGTGGTTATGCCTAGAGCATTAAAGAAAGACGTTTCTGCATGTGTACACCTGCAATCTGTGTTAGAGTTTTCTGAACAATTTGGTGCCGAAACCCGGGAATTTCCGTGCGTGCATGTATGTATACTGTCGGAGCATGCACAGAGCGGACTGTTTGAACAGGTATATGACGGTGTTTCAGTCTGCCGTCTAGACAGGAGCTCTCCCAGAGTTTACTTTGATACTGTGAAGTTACCATAACATTATGTCAGAGCCTCTCACTGCTTTGAAGCGTAAGAGGGCGGCTGCACAAGGTTGGGTAACGAGAGCCACACGTGCAATAGATGTGCTGCTCGAGAAGAAAGAGATAGACGCAGTCATATGGAATGATGCCATAGAGAACTATGACAGGCGTATGGCTACGCTAAACGCTGCACAGACAGAGTGGGAACTCGATATTCCAGACGAGGAGCTAGATGCTGACTTGGATGCAGCTGAAGCATTCTACCAGTCTGTGCGACCATCGCGACAAGCGGCTAGCCGCGTGCTACAGAAGCTAGGTGAACAGGCCTGCAACAATAATGATGCTGCTTCCAGTCACCACAGTGCTAGTTCTTTTGCAAATGTGAAGTTGCCTCGCCTAGAGCTTCCCAAGTTTCATGGTGATGCTCTAGAATGGCAAGCATTCTGGGACGAGTTTGCGGCATACATGTGTAGATGCATCAGAGCTACCTGATGTAAGTAAGTTTACCTACCTCAAGTCTCTCGTCACAGGAGAGGCAAGGTCGACTATCCAGGGTTTGACCCTCACCAATGCCAATTACGCAACGGCGTGCCTGCTCCTTAAGGAAAGGTTTGGCAGACGAGAGCTGCTTCTTAATGCCCACATGCAAGCGCTGTTGTCACTGTCTATGACAAACACAGGCTCATGTACTGAGTCGCTTAGGAAGCTGCAAGATAAGCTATTGATACATGTGAGGGGATTGGAGGCGCTCGC